>NW_028296651.1:837500-967500 GCF_055471065.1 Atractosteus spatula
AGTGCCAGGCTCTGCTGCAGCCCCTGTTCTGTGGGCGACAGCAGGACCAGGTCATCTGCGTAGAGCAGGAACTTGATTTCTGTGTTGTGTAGTGTGAGACCAGGAGCTGCAGACTGCTCCAACATTCCTGCTAATTCGTTGCTATAGATATTGAACAGTGTTGGGCTCAGGCTGCAGCCCTGTCTCACCCCACGGCCTTGGGTGAAGAATTTGGTCCTTTTGTTTCCAATTTTCACTGCACATTTGCTCTCTGAATACATTGATTTAATTATGTCGTACACTTTGCCCCCTATGCCACTTTGGAATAGTTTATAAAACAATCTTTCATGCCAAATCGAGTCAAAAGCTTTTTTGAAATCGACTAAGCAGGCAAAAATTTTCCTTTGTGTTTTTGGTGGACGTGTTTGTCTATCAGTGTGTGTAGGGTGTAAATGTGATCAGATGTGCGGTGATCTGGCAAGAAGCCAATCTGACTCTTGCTCAGGACATTGTGTTCAGTAAGGAAGGCCAGTATTCGTGTGTTCAGGATACTGCAGAATACCTTCCCCAGGTTACTGTTCACACAGATGCCCCGGTAGTTGTTGGGATCGAGTCTGTCTCCACTCTTATAGATGGGCGTGATCAGTCCTGGGTTCCAGGCCACAGGGAAACATCAGGCTGTCATGATGAGATTGAGGAGTTTGAGCAGGGCTTGTTGCAACTTTGGGCTGCTGTGTCTCAGCATCTCATTTATGACACCATCATGGCCACAGGCTTTGCGTGGTCTGAGGGCCTGGAGTTTGTCCAGTAGCTCCTGCTCAGTGATTGGGGAGTCTAAGGGGTTTTGGTTGTCTTTGATAGCCAATTCCAAACTTTTGAGTTTTTCATAAATAGTGTTTTGGTCTGATTGATTAGTATTTGGAAGCTTTTGATAGAGATTTTCAAAGTATGTTTGCCAGATTGTTCCATTTTGGATGGCCAATTCTGGTTTTGATTTGTTTAAATTGCTCCACTTCTCCCAGAAACAGTTCTGATTTAGTGACTCCTCAATCTCTGCAAGTTGTTTGTTTATGTATGTGTTTCTTTTCTTTTTCAGCGTGTGTTTGTAAAGTTTTACCATGTCACAGTACCTGAGGCGCAGATCTGTGTTGTGTGGTTGTCTGTGTTTTTCATTTGAGACTTTTCGTCGTGCATTTCTGATGTTTTTGCACTCCGTATCAAACCACTTTTCTTTTGCTTTTGTTTTTTGGTAGTTTTTTGATTTAGTTGTTTTTAGCTTAGATTTTGATGCTAGTTTGTGGAATATAGGTGATTTAGTTTTTGTGTGGCCAAGTTTATGCCTAATTTGTTGGTTTGATACGGAGTGTTTAGGAATGTGTCCATCAGTGTCTGAATTTCGTCATGGCCCAGTGCAGTTTGGTATCTGTCCAGGCTGTCTGTGTCCCATCTGTATGCCTGGTTGAGGTCGTACAGCTGGCTGGGCTGTGTCAGTGTGTCTCTGTGCTGGTGTGCCCTCTTCATGTAGAGTGTGATCTGGCTGTGTTCGGAGAGGGGAGTTTGTAGCCTGACAGTGAAGGCACTGATACAGGAGGGGTCCAGGTCGGTGATGGCGTAGTCCACCACACTGCTGCCCAGAGCTGAGCTGTAGGTGAACCTGCCGAGAGAGTCCCCTCTAGTCCTGCCGTTGACGATGTACAGGCCCAGCCCTTGACAGAGCTGCAGCAGCTCGCGCCCGGTGCTGTTGACCATGGTGTCATGGCTGCACCTGTTTGAGGTGACCAGTGTGTGGTACAGAGGGGACTGTCTGAATACACCAGTGTGTCCCTGTGTGAGGTGACCGCTGTGGTACAGAGGGACTGTCTGAATACACCAGTGTGTCCCTGTGTGAGGTGACCGCTGTGGTACAGAGGGGACTGTCCGAATACACCAGTGTGTCCCTGTGTGAGGTGACCGCTGTGGTACAGAGGGGACTGTCTGAATACACCAGTGTGTCCCTGTGTGAGGTGACCGCTGTGGTACAGAGGGACTGTCTGAATACACCAGTGTGTCCCTGTGTGAGGTGACCGCTGTGGTACAGAGGGACTGTCTGAATACACCAGTGTGTCCCTGTGTGAGGTGACCGCTGTGGTACAGAGGGACTGTCTGAATACACCAGTGTGTCCCTGTGTGAGGTGACCGCTGTGGTACAGAGGGACTGTCTGAATACACCAGTGTGTCCCTGTGTGAGGTGACCGCTGTGGTACAGAGGGACTGTCTGAATACACCAGTGTGTCCCTGTGTGAGGTGACCGCTGTGGTACAGAGGGACTGTCTGAATACACCAGTGTGTCCCTGTGTGAGGTGACCGCTGTGGTACAGAGGGACTGTCTGAATACACCAGTGTGTCCCTGTGTGAGGTGACCGCTGTGGTACAGAGGGGACTGTCTGAATACACCAGTGTGTCCCTGTGTGAGGTGACCGGAGTGGTACAGAGGGACTGTCTGAATACACCAGTGTGTCCCTGTGTGAGGTGACCGCTGTGGTACAGAGGGACTGTCTGAATACACCAGTGTGTCCCTGTGTGAGGTGACCGCTGTGGTACAGAGGGACTGTCTGAATACACCAGTGTGTCCCTGTGTGAGGTGACCGCTGTGGTACAGAGGGACTGTCTGAATACACCAGTGTGTCCCTGTGTGAGGTGACCGGAGTGGTACAGAGGGACTGTCTGAATACACCAGTGTGTCCCTGTGTGAGGTGACCGCTGTGGTACAGAGGGACTGTCTGAATACACCAGTGTGTCCCTGTGTGAGGTGACCGCTGTGGTACAGAGGGACTGTCTGAATACACCAGTGTGTCCCTGTGTGAGGTGACCGCTGTGGTACAGAGGGACTGTCTGAATACACCAGTGTGTCCCTGTGTGAGGTGACCGCTGTGGTACAGAGGGACTGTCTGAATACACCAGTGTGTCCCTGTGTGAGGTGACCGCTGTGGTACAGAGGGACTGTCTGAATACACCAGTGTGTCCCTGTGTGAGGTGACCGCTGTGGTACAGAGGGACTGTCTGAATACACCAGTGTGTCCCTGTGTGAGGTGACCGCTGTGGTACAGAGGGACTGTCTGAATACACCAGTGTGTCCCTGTGTGAGGTGACCGGAGTGGTACAGAGGGACTGTCTGAATACACCAGTGTGTCCCTGTGTGAGGTGACCGCTGTGGTACAGAGGGACTGTCTGAATACACCAGTGTGTCCCTGTGTGAGGTGACCGCTGTGGTACAGAGGGGACTGTCTGAATACACCAGTGTGTCCCTGTGTGAGGTGACCGCTGTGGTACAGAGGGGACTGTCTGAATACACCAGTGTGTCCCTGTATGAGGTGACCGCTGTGGTACAGAGGGACTGTCTGAATACACCAGTGTGTCCCTGTGTGAGGTGACCGGAGTGGTACAGAGGGACTGTCTGAATACACCAGTGTGTCCCTGTGTGAGGTGACCGCTGTGGTACAGAGGGGACTGTCTGAATACACCAGTGTGTCCCTGTGTGAGGTGACCGCTGTGGTACAGAGGGGACTGTCTGAATACACCAGTGTGTCCCTGTGTGAGGTGACCGCTGTGGTACAGAGGGACTGTCTGAATACACCAGTGTGTCCCTGTGTGAGGTGACCGCTGTGGTACAGAGGGACTGTCTGAATACACCAGTGTGTCCCTGTGTGAGGTGACCGCTGTGGTACAGAGGGACTGTCTGAATACACCAGTGTGTCCCTGTGTGAGGTGACCGCTGTGGTACAGAGGGGACTGTCTGAATACACCAGTGTGTCCCTGTGTGAGGTGACCGCTGTGGTACAGAGGGACTGTCTGAATACACCAGTGTGTCCCTGTGTGAGGTGACCGGAGTGGTACAGAGGGACTGTCTGAATACACCAGTGTGTCCCTGTGTGAGGTGACCGCTGTGGTACAGAGGGACTGTCTGAATACACCAGTGTGTCCCTGTGTGAGGTGACCGCTGTGGTACAGAGGGACTGTCTGAATACACCAGTGTGTCCCTGTGTGAGGTGACCGCTGTGGTACAGAGGGACTGTCTGAATACACCAGTGTGTCCCTGTGTGAGGTGACCGCTGTGGTACAGAGGGGACTGTCTGAATACACCAGTGTGTCCCTGTGTGAGGTGACCGCTGTGGTACAGAGGGGACTGTCTGAATACACCAGTGTGTCCCTGTGTGAGGTGACCGCTGTGGTACAGAGGGGACTGTCTGAATACACCAGTGTGTCCCTGTGTGAGGTGACCGCTGTGGTACAGAGGGGACTGTCTGAATACACCAGTGTGTCCCTGTGTGAGGTGACCGCTGTGGTACAGAGGGGACTGTCTGAATACACCAGTGTGTCCCTGTGTGAGGTGACCGCTGTGGTACAGAGGGACTGTCTGAATACACCAGTGTGTCCCTGTGTGAGGTGACCGCTGTGGTACAGAGGGACTGTCTGAATACACCAGTGTGTCCCTGTGTGAGGTGACCGCTGTGGTACAGAGGGACTGTCTGAATACACCAGTGTGTCCCTGTGTGAGGTGACCGCTGTGGTACAGAGGGACTGTCTGAATACACCAGTGTGTCCCTGTGTGAGGTGACCGCTGTGGTACAGAGGGGACTGTCTGAATACACCAGTGTGTCCCTGTGTGAGGTGACCGGAGTGGTACAGAGGGACTGTCTGAATACACCAGTGTGTCCCTGTGTGAGGTGACCGCTGTGGTACAGAGGGACTGCCTGACAGGGGTGTAAGGGGTGTGGGTGTGGGGGTGACCCCGAGTGTCAGACAGGGGTGTGGGGGTGTGCAGTAGGTGTGGAGCTGGCGGCTGTGAGGAAGACCCCTGACTCGGCTCTCTCCCTCTCAGGGGCCCGACGGGACGCCTACTCCGGGGCCTCCTACCAGCGCTCCGCTGTGATCGGACCCGACGCCGAGCGGCTCGCCCAGGGCCTGGGCCCCCAGGAGCCGAGGAGCGGCAGCGGCCCCCGCCTGCAGGCCCTGCCCCCCGCCAGCAGGCCCTGCCGGAGGTCCCCCAAGCTGTGGCCCCGGCGGCAGGCGCAGGTGGCCCCCCTGCCTGAGCCGGGGCCCCCCTGCGCCGGGGCCACGGGCTGGGGCCCGGGGGCGTGGCCCGGCCTGGGGGCGGAGCCACTGGAGGCCTTCAGCGAACTGCATGAGCACTACGGGCGGGAGGTCCGGGAGCTGCGAGCCGATTGGCTGGGCCGGCGGGAGGGGCGGGGGAGTGGGAGGGGTCAGGAGGAGGGGGCGGAGACGCTGGACCTGATCGACTTCGGGTGAGGAGGTCTGCACCCCAGTGCACCCCGGGGCGCCCCCTCACGACCCCCAGCTCTGTCGCTCCGGGGCCATGGGGCTGGAAGTGCGTGGGGTGTGTTTCTGTGTGTTTGTGGGGAATGTGGGGTCTGTGCATGTTGTGTTTTATTCAGTGTGACACCGTGGCCAGGGGGGGGCTGTTCCCCCCCACTTCACACCGCCGGGGGTCTGAGGGGACAGCACTGCTCTGGAGACGGGAGCACCGGAGGAGAGGAGAGGAGCTCCGGAGGAGAGGAGAGGAGCGCCGGAGGACAGGAGAGGAGAGGAGCTCTGGAGGAGAGGAGAGGAGCTCTGGAGGACAGGAGAGGAGAGGAGCTCTGGAGGAGAGGAGAGGAGCTCTGGAGGACAGGAGAGGAGAGGAGCTCCGGAGGAGAGGAGAGGAGCGCCGGAGGACAGGAGAGGAGAGGAGCTCTGGAGGAGAGGAGAGGAGCTCTGGAGGAGAGGAGCACTGGAGGAAAGGAGCGCCGGAGGACAGGAGAGGATCTCTGGAGGAGAGGATGGGAGCTGGGCGCGTGCTGTGAGAGAGAGGAGCCCCTCACCCTCCTGCTGGAGCCCCTCACCTCCTCACCCTCCTGCTGGAGCCCCTCACCTCCTCACCCTCCTGCTGGAGCCCCTCACCTCCTCACCCTCCTGCTGGAGCCCCTCACCTCCTCACCCCCTCACCCTCCTGCTGGAGCCCCTCACCTCCTCACCCTCCTCACCCTCCTGCTTGAGCCCCTCACCCTCCTCACCCTCCTCACCCTCCTGCTAGAGCCCCTCACCTCCTCACCCCCTCACCCTCCTGCTGGAGCCCCTCACCTCCTCACCCTCCTGCTGGAGCCCCTCACCTCCTCACCCTCCTCACCCTCCTGCTGGAGCCCCTCACCTCCTCACCCTCCTGCTGGAGCCCCTCACCTCCTCACCCTCCTCACCCTCCTGCTGGAGCCCCTCACCTCCTCACCCTCCTGCTGGAGCCCCTCACCTCCTCACCCCCTCACCCTCCTGCTGAAGCCCCTCACCTCCTCACCCTCCTCACCCTCCTGCTGGAGCCCCTCACCTCCTCACCCTCCTGCTAGAGCCCCTCACCCTCCTCACCCTCCTGCTGGAGCCCCTCACCTCCTCACCCTCCTCACCCTCCTGCTGGAGCCCCTCACCTCCTCACCCTCCTGCTAGAGCCCCTCACCCTCCTCACCCTCCTGCTGGAGCCCCTCACCTCCTCACCCTCCTCACCCTCCTGCTGGAGCCCCTCACCTCCTCACCCTCCTCACCCTCCTGCTTGAGCCCCTCGCCCTCCTCACCCTCCTGCTGGAGCCCCTCACCTCCTCACCCTCCTCACCCTCCTGCTGGAGCCCCTCACCCTCCTGCTGGAGCCCCTCACCCTCCTCACCCTCCTCACCCTCCTGCTGGAGCCCCTCACCTCCTCACCCTCCTCACCCTCCTGCTGGAGCCCCTCACCTCCTCACCCTCCTGCTAGAGCCCCTCACCTCCTCACCCCCTCACCCTCCTGCTGGAGCCCCTCACCTCCTCACCCTCCTCACCCTCCTGCTTGAGCCCCTCGCCCTCCTCACCCTCCTGCTGGAGCCCCTCACCTCCTCACCCTCCTCACACTCCTGCTGGAGCCCCTCACCCTCCTCACCCTCCTGCTGGAGCCCCTCACCCTCCTCACCCTCCTCACCCTCCTGCTGGAGCCCCTCACCTCCTCACCCTCCTCACCCTCCTGCTGGAGCCCCTCACCTCCTCACCCTCCTCACCCTCCTGCTGGAGCCCCTCACCCTCCTCACCCTCCTCACCCTCCTGCTGGAGCCCCTCACCTCCTCACCCTCCTCACCCTCCTGCTGGAGCCCCTCACCTCCTCACCCTCCTCACCCTCCTGCTGGAGCCCCTCACCCTCCTCACCCTCCTGCTGGAGCCCCTCACCTCCTCACCCTCCTGCTGGAGCCCCTCACCCTCCTCACCCTCCTGCTGGAGCCCCTCACCTCCTCACCCTCCTGCTGGAGCCCCTCACCCTCCTCACCCTCCTGCTGGAGCCCCTCACCTCCTCACCCTTCTCACCCTCCTGCTGGAGCCCCTCACCTCCTCACCCTTCTCACCCTCCTGCTGGAGCCCCTCACCCTCCTCACCCTCCTGCTGGAGCCCCTCACCTCCTCACCCTCCTCACCCTCCTGCTTGAGCCCCTCACCCTCCTCACCCTCCTGCTGGAGCCCCTCACCCCCTCACCTCCTCACCCTCCTGCTGGAGCCCCTCACCCTCCTCACCCTCCTGCTGGAGCCCCTCACCCTCCTGCTAGAGCCCCTCACCCTCCTCACCCTCCTGCTGGAGCCCCTCACCTCCTCACCCTCCTGCTGGAGCCCCTCACCCTCCTCACCCTCCTGCTGGAGCCCCTCACCTCCTCACCCTCCTCACCCTCCTGCTGGAGCCCCTCACCCTCCTCACCCTCCTGCTGGAGCCCCTCACCTCCTCACCCTCCTCACCCTCCTCACCCTCCTGCTGGAGCCCCTCACCCTCCTCACCGTCCTGCTGGAGCCCCTCACCCTCCTCACCCTCCTGCTGGAGCCCCTCACCTCCTCACCCTCCTGCTGGAGCCCCTCACCCTCCTCACCCTCCTCACCCTCCTGCTGGAGCCCCTCACCTCCTCACCCTCCTCACCCTCCTGCTGGAGCCCCTCACCTCCTCACCCTCCTCACCCTCCTGCTTGAGCCCCTCACCCTCCTGCTGGAGCCCCTCACCTCCTCACCCTCCTCACCCTCCTGCTGGAGCCCCTCACCCTCCTCACCCTCCTGCTGGAGCCCCTCACCTCCTCACCCTCCTCACCCTCCTGCTGGAGCCCCTCACCTCCTCACCCTCCTCACCCTCCTGCTGGAGCCCCTCACCCTCCTCACCCTCCTGCTGGAGCCCCTCACCCTCCTGTTGGAGAGAGGCAGGGGCTGCGCAGGAGAGACGCAGGAGAGACACGGGCTGCGCAGGAGAGACGCAGGAGAGACACGGGCTGCGCAGGAGAGAGGCACAGGGGCTGCGCAGGAGAGACGCAGGAGATACACGGGCTGCGCAGGAGAGAGACGCAGGAGAGAGGCGCAGGAGAGGCGCAGGAGAGGCGCAGGAGAGACGCAGGGGCTGCGCAGGAGAGAGGCAGGAGAGACGCAGGAGAGACACAGGGGCTGCGCGGGAGAGATGCAGAGGCTGCACAGGAGAGAGACTTGGGCTGCGCAGGAGAGACGCAGGAGAGACGCAGGAGAGACGCAGGAGAGACGCAGGGGCTGTACTAGGTGAGGAAGGCCGTCCTCCAGGAAGAGGGAGGACAGGGACTCGTTGACATCCGGAGCTGCATGTTCAGGGTTTCGCTGGGTCACAACGCTGTACCAGGGACACGGCAGCAGAGTTCTCCAGCTCAAGCCTTCTACAGAAACTGTACCGCAGCTCCAGCACGCTCCCTCTGCTCATACAGATCAAAGCAAGTGGGATCCCTGAGAGACACCCCAGTACCTCACGCTGACCCTTCTACGGTCCAGCAGAAACTTTGATTTGTCTTCGCTCAGCGAGACGCCAGCCAGTCCCTCACGGCTGAGACAGGAAACCCAGGGCATCATGGGACCTGTAGTTCTCCCCATGGACAGCGGAAACTACAGATTCTTAAAGACTCAGGATCAAAGGGGTCAGAGCTGCTCCGACCTCTAGGCTTAAGATACCCCCACGCTGCGTCACGGCCCGAGCGGACGGGGAACCGGGCTCCGGACCTCGGACCGGTGTCCCAGTCTGCTTCGCTCTGCTGGTCCGCTGGCCGGCGGTGTGTGAATATGAGTGTGAATTATCACATGCTGTTCATATTGTTTTCTGTGAATAAACTCTATTTACAACTCATAACTCTCAGTGCAGTGTTAATGTACTGGAGTGTCCAGTCAGTGTGTCTGTATGAACCCCTCTCTCTCTCAGTGCAGTGTTAATGTACTGGAGTGTCCAGTCAGTGTGTCTGTATGAACCCCTCTCTCTCAGTGCAGTGTTAATGTACTGGAGTGTCCAGTCAGTGTGTGTGTATTAACCCCCCTCTCTCTCTCTCAGTGCAGTGTTAGTGGACTGGAGTGTCCAGTCAGTGTGTCTGTATTAACCCCTCTCTCTCTCAGTGCAGTTTTAATGTACTGGAGTGATACAGACAAGTATTATTAAGAATAAGATATACAGGAAGGAAATATATACTTTCCGTTTTTGTATCAACCACTTCACAGCTTCAACCGCAGGGCCAATTTCCTGTTTAGGTTCCTGTTTTGAACTTTTTTTTCAAACTTTTTTTTTGTTTTGAGTGTCTCTAAAAGATACTTTACTCCAGGTGTGTGTGTGTGTGTCTATACAGTGAGTCTGTACTCCAGGTGTGTGTGTGTGTCTATACAGTGAGTCTGTACTCCAGGTGTGTGTGTGTGTCTATACAGTGAGTCTGTACTCCAGGTGTGTGTGTGTCTATACAGTGTGTCTGTACTCCAGGTGTGTGTGTGTCTATACAGTGAGTCTGTACTCTAGGTGTGCGTGTATGTCTATACAGTGAGTCTGTACTCCAGGTGTGTGTGTGTCTCTACAGTGAGTCTGTACTCCAGGTGTGTGTGTGTGTGTGTGTCTCTACAGTGAGTCTGTACTCCAGGTGTGTGTGTTTGTGTGTCTATACAGTGAGTTTGTACTCCAGGTGTGTGTGTGTGTGTCTATACAGTGAGTCTATACTCCAGGTGTGTGTGTGTGTGTCTATACAGTGAGTCTGTACTCTAGGTTTGTGTTTGTCTATACAGTGAGTCTGTACTCCAGGTGTGTGTGTCTCTACAGTGAGTCTGTACTCCAGGTGTGTGTGTGTGTCTATACAGTGAGTCTGTACTCCAGGTGTGTGTGTGTGTCTATACAGTGAGTCTGTACTTTGCTGCTCAAAGACAGAGCTCCCAACGTCTCTGCTTCTGGACAGACGTCTACAAATTAACAACATGCAAAAAAGTGTCTGTATAGACAAAATTCTTATTGAAAACTATTTTACAAATTATGACTGTTTTCACTATTTTTTATAATTCCCTTATTGTTACATTACACACACCTGGAGTACAGACTCACTGTATAGACACACACACACACACACACACACACACACCTGGAGTACAGACTCACTGTATAGACACACACACACACACCTGGAGTACAGACTCACTGTATAGACACACACACACCTGGAGTACAGACTCACTGTATAGAGACACACACACACACACCTGGAGTACAGACTCACTGTATAGAGACACACACACACACACACACACACACACACACACTGGAGTACAGACTCACTGTATAGACACACACACACACACACACAGGGAGAGGAGCTGGGGGTCAGGGGCCTGGCTCAGGGGCCCCAGCTCTCCAGGAGACACACACACACACACAGGGAGAGAAGCTGGGGGTCAGGGGCCTCGCTCAGGGGCCCCAGCTCTCCAGGAGACACACACGCACACACACACACACACACAGGGAGAGGAGCTGGGGGTCAGAGCGCAGGGTCAGACATTTATACAGGGCCTTGCTCAGGGGCCCAATGGAGTAGGATTCCTCTGCCGGCCGCGGGATTCGAACCGGGAACCCCCCAGCCACAGGCCCAGGTCCTGAGTCACAGAGACACTGCTCCGCCCACAAACAGGAGAGACAGGTTTTACCCCTGGAATTCTCTCCACAGGAAGTCACGAGTTTCCCAAAACAACAGAACGGCCGGCTCTCTGAACACAGTGTGGATCCCGAGCTCCAGAATCTGGGCTCTGGAGCGGATCTGAACCAGAACCTCAGTGTCTGCCCTCGGTCTTCGAACCCGGTGTCGCTGTTCAGCCAGGACATCACCACCCAGGCTCGGACCCCCTGAAGCTCACTGCGCGGCCCCGCAGGTGCCCACCCTGGCCAGGGTGTCGAACTGCTGTCTCCAGAAACCACAGACCCCTCCGGTTTCAGAGACAGCCCGTCTCCCCCTGCGGACCCCCCTTCACGCAGCCACTGAGCTGCAGAGATGAGGGGTCTCTCGTTAGTCGTTGGTCACAGGCCAATGGAGTTCCGGGAGTCACCACCAGGTGGCGCTACTGATCAGCACAGTGTCCCTTCATTCCAAAGCCAGGAGAGTTCATACCTGAGCCTGAAGGGACAGTGAGTTCCTCCTCTCCCCTCTGAACACCTTTCCTTCCCCGTGTCTCCCATCACACAGTCATACACTGCAGAAAGGCACACTGACTGCCTGGGAGTTAACAGATTATTTAAATTCAATTATTAAAATCAACAGATTATATTGTAACACATACAGCAAATTAACACACTCTAAATGGATTCACTTGGGGGTGATCTTTGATCCAGGCTTGAATTTTGACCTTCGTGGGCAGAGGTGTGTAAAACCATGATTCGTCCGCCTCAGACATATCGCCAGTCTGCAGCCTTTGCTGTCTCTGACTAGAACTGAAGAGCAGGTCAACACGTTCGTTTTCTCTCAGAGTGATTCCTGCAATGTCCTGCTCGCTGGGGTTTCTAAATCCACACTGCACAAACTCCAGTCTGTCCAGAATCCGCCAGCCAGAATCCTGACCAGGTCCAGTGCAAGTGATCCCATCACTCCTGTCCTGGAGTCCCTGCACTGGCTTCCTGTCAGGTTTCGTGTCGACTTCGAAATCCTCCTGCGCACCTGTAAGGCTCTGCTTGGCTGGGCGCCTCAGTACCTGTCTGAGCTGCTGTCGCCCTGCTCCCCACCTCGCAACCTTCGCTCCTCTAATTCTGGTCTCCTAACTGTCCCCCAAGCCCCTCGACACTCTAGGGGTGACAGGGCTTCTCTTGCTGCGCCCCCAAGCTCTGGACTCTCTCCCCAAGGACATCAGAGAGTCTCCTTCTCTAAACTCCTTCAGATCCAGACTCAACCTTCCTCTTCGGAAACGCTTTTACTGACTCAGGTCTGTCTCTCCTCCTCTTCGACTTGGTTTGAATCCCTGGTTTCAGTTCCTCGAACTCTGTAATCGCCTGTCTCTGTGTCTTTTTCTTTGTCTTTAAAGTGCTTTAGAAGCTATTTTAAAGGCGCTATATAATGTAAAGTTTATGATTATGACTGGCATTGTGCACAGTGGCAGGATGCTACAGTACTTTCACACTGAATCCAGCTGGGAAAGTGAGAGAGGGAGTCTCAGGCCTGACAGGGAAAGTCAGTCTATTTCTGTCTCTTTCAGCTGTTCCCTTGTCTCTCCCCCCTCCCCCCTCATTCTCTTCCCTCATTATCTCGCCTGCCTGCTGTCGCCCTCCCACTGGGAGAGCTGATCCAGGCTCTGATTGTCCATCTACAGCTGAGAGCATCAGACACACTGATTAACACTGCACTGAGAGAGAGAGGGGTTAATACAGACACACTGACTGGACACTCCAGTACATTAACACTGCACTGAGAGAGAGAGGGGTTAATACAGACACACTGACTGGACACTCCAGTACATTAACACTGCACTGAGAGAGAGAGGGGTTAATACAGACACACTGACTGGACACTCCAGTACATTAACACTGCACTGAGAGAGAGAGGGGTTAATACAGACACACTGACTGGACACTCCAGTACATTAACACTGCACTGAGAGAGAGGGGGGTTAATACACACACACTGACTGGACACTCCAGTACACTAACACTGCACTGAGAGAGAGAGGGGTTAATACACACACACTGACTGGACACTCCAGTACATTAACACTGCACTGAGAGAGAGAGGGGTTAATACAGACACACTGACTGGACACTCCAGTACATTAACACTGCACTGAGAGAGAGAGAGAGAGAGGGGTTAATACACACTGACTGGACACTCCAGTACATTAACACTGCACTGAGAGAGAGAGAGAGGGGTTAATACAGACACACTGACTGGACACTCCAGTACATTAACACTGCACTGAGAGAGAGAGAGGGGTTAATACAGACACACTGACTGGACACTCCAGTACATTAACACTGCACTGAGAGAGAGGGTTGAGGTTTTAAAAAGACCTTCATTCCATTAGAACAACAAAACCAAAAACAAACAACACACAGACCCCCCTCCTCTCCCCTCCCACACTCAACACATACAATCATCAGCTGTCAACATGACCACTCTGCTTTCCACTCCTTCCCCGTTCACACCTCCTGACACCCCCAACACCCTGGGCACAGCTCTCGGGGTGTCACCCCGCGCCCCTGAGACCCAGCGAGTCCTGACCCCCCTGCTGTGGAGAAACTCTCTCCCCTGACTGCAGTCTCACGAGCGTCACCCCGGCAGAGCCAATGAGCACCCCCAGACCTGTGCCCCCCATCATCGCCCCCGTCCAGCTCCAGCGGGTGACCCAGGTCTGAGACGCTCTTTCTGGTCGCAGCTGCGTGCGGAGAGCTGGGGGCCGGCGGGGGCGTGTAGGAGGTGTGGGGTCACAGGGACTGCTGAACTAGGCCATCCAGACTCACCCTCTGCCTGCTCTCAGCTTCCAGTGCCACAGGGCCAGTGGACATGAGGCGACGTCCACCTGCCCATCTGTCCACCCCTCCATCTCTTTATCAACTCTCAAACCCCTCATTTCCTGACTGCGGTCCGTCACAGGACACACACACACACCCTGGACAGGACAGCTGTGCTCTGTGTGTGGTTTACTGTTCAGTCATGTGAGGAGTGAGGGGTGAGGGGTGGGAGTGAGGGGTGAGGGGGGGTGAGGACTGTGAGGTGAGGAGTGAGGGGTGAGAGGAGTGAGGGGACTGAGGGGTGAACAGGTAGGAGTGAGGAGTGAGAGGTTGGGGGTTAGGAGTGTGAGATGATGAGTGAAGGGTGAGGGGTGAGGGGTGAACAGGTAGGAATGAGGGGTGAGGGGAGTGAGGGATGAGTGAGGGGTGAGGGGAGTGAGGGGTGAGTGAGGGGTGAGGAGTGTGAGGGATGAGTGAGGGGTGAGGGGACTGAGGGGTGAGCAGGTAGGAGTGAGGGGAGTGAGGGGTGAACAGGTAGGAGTGAGGAGTGAGAGAGGGTGAGGGGTGTGAGAGGAGTGAGGGATGAGGAGTGAGAGGTTGGGGGTGGGGAGTGTGAGATGATGAGTGAAGGGTGAGGGGTGAGGGGTGAACAGGTAGGAATGAGGGGTGAGGAGTGTGAGGGATGAGTGAGGGGTGAGGGGTGAGGGGACTGAGGGGTGAACAGGTAGGAGTGAGGAGTGAGAGAGGGTGAGGGGTGTGAGGGGAGTGAGGGATGAGGAGTGAGAGGTTGGGGTGGGGAGTGTGAGATGATGAGTGAAGGGTGAGGGGTGAGGGGTGAACAGGTAGGAATGAGGGGTGAGGAGTGTGAGGGATGAGTGAGGGGTGAGGGGTGAGGGGACTGAGGGGTGAACAGGTAGGAGTGAGGAGTGAGAGAGGGTGAGGGGTGTAAGGGGAGTGAGGGATGAGGAGTGAGGAGTGAGAGGTTGGGGGTGAGTGGTGTGAGCGGAGTGAGGGATGAGGAGTGGGGAGTGAGGGGTGACTTGAGCAGCTCAGAAAGCACAGGGCTGTGCTCAGAGACTCCTGGAGGCTGCTGGGAGGGACAGGCAGACCCTGACTCAGGAATGCCCACCGATGGGTCCCGGCTCTGTCCATATTAGTACACGCCAGCGCCACGGACGCCATCCCATTCCAAGACAGGGGGCTATTTCTGAGGTGAAAGACGAGCCCTCCTGCTCTCTCTCTCCCTCCTTCTTGGACAAGCCCCACGGCACTGCTATAGTTAGCCCCCGGAGCCCGGGGTATATAAGTCCCAGGGGACCGGTGCCCTCATGTCAGTCAGCTCTCCCTCGTGGTCCGGCGCTCCTCTCTCATCCCGAAACCTCCAGGCTCCGATCCCAGCACACCATGGTGAGTATCCTGGCTTTCCTGCCACTCCACGCACGCACGGGCAGATCTCCTGGGGAGAGTTGAGTTTGTGTGAGGGGGGAGGGTGGGGGCGCAGGGCAGCCCGGCTGTTGGGTGATTCTCTGACAGAGCAGCAGGATCAGGTCAGACCCCTGGATGGGCCAGCTCTCGTCTCTCGTGTCACAGACCCCAGCCTGCTCTCCAGGACACACACACACACACACAGGGAGAGGAGTTGGGGGTCAGGGGCCTGGCTCAGGGGCCCCAGCTCTCCAGGAGACACACACACACAGGGAGAGCAGCTGGGGGTCAGGGGCCTGGCTCAGGGGCCCCAGCTCTCCAGGAGACACACACACACACACACACAGGGAGAGGAGTTGGGGGTCAGGGGCCTGGCTCAGGGGCCCCAGCTCTCCAGGAGACACACACACACACCCACACACACACACACACACACACACACACAGGGAGAGGAGCTGGGGGTCAGGGGCCTGGCTCAGGGGCCCCAGCTCTCCAGGAGACACACACACACAGGGAGAGGAGCTGGGGGTCAGGGGCCTGGCTCAGGGGCCCCAGCTCTCCAGGAGACACACACACGCACACAGGGAGAGGAGCTGGGGGTCAGGGGCCTGGCTCAGGGGCCCCTGCTCTCCAGGAGACACACACACGCACACAGGGAGAGGAGCTGGGGGTCAGGGGCCTGGCTCAGGGGCCCCAGCTCTCCAGGAGACACACACACAGGGAGAGAAGCTGGGGGTCAGAGCGCAGGGTCAGACATTTATACAGACCCCCTGGAGCAGCTGGGGTTCAGGGGCCCGACAGAGTAGAATTCCTCTGCCGGCCGTGGGATTCGTACCAGCAACCCCCCAGCCACAGGTGCAGGTCCTGAGCCCCAGAGCCACCACACCGCCCCTGTGCTGTCTGAGCACAGGCGCAGGCCTGGGCACACAGGAGACACTCACACACACCTTCAGAAACATCTAGTCTGGCTTTCGAAAGAAACGGGTTTCACTCTTCTGGGGGTAGCCTGAGCTATTGAGCGAAGACGTCAGTCATGCGTCAGTTCATTGAGGACAGGGCTTAAGAGACACGAAGTTCTCTGCTGTCCCAAACCAGGCTGTTCTAGAGCTAATTTTCCACGTCGGGTTATTGACAACCTTATTACCAACAGTATTACTGTCCCACACAGAGACACAGCTCTTTTACAGCACTGATCTCTATTACTGTCACACAGAGACACAGCTCTTTTACAGCACTGATCTCTATTACTGTCCCACACAGAGACACAGCTCTTTTACAGCACTGATCTCTATTACTGTCCCACAGAGACACAGCTCTTTTACAGCACTGTTCTCTATTACTGTCACACAGAGACACAGCTCTCTTACAGCACTGATCTCTATTACTGTCCCACACAGAGACACAGCTCTCTTACAGCACTGATCTCTATTACTGTCACACAGAGACACAGCTCTTTTACAGCACTGTTCTCTATTACTGTCACACAGAGACACAGCTCTCCTACAGCACTGATCTCTATTACTGTCACACAGAGACACAGCTCTTTTACAGCACTGATCTCTATTACTGTCCCACACAGAGACACAGCTCTTTTACAGCACTGATCTCTATTACTGTCACACACAGAGACACAGCTCTTTTACAGCACTGATCTCTATTACTGTCCCACACAGAGACACAGCTCTTTCACAGCACTGATCTCTATTACTGTCACACAGAGACACAGCTCTTTTACAGCACTGATCTCTATTACTGTCACACAGAGAGACAGCTTTTACAGCACTGATCTCTATTACTGTCCCACACAGAGACACAGCTCTTTTACAGCACTGATCTCTATTACTGTCCCACGCAGAGACACAACTCTTTTACAGCACTGATCTCTATTACTGTCCCACACAGAGACACAGCTCTTTTAAAGCACTGATCTCTATTACTGTCCCACGCAGAGACACAACTCTTTTACAGCACTGATCTCTATTACTGTCATACAGAGACACAGCTCTTTTACAGCACTGATCTCTATTACTGTCATACAGAGACACAGCTCTTTTATGGCACTGATCTCTATTACTGTCACACATAGAGACACAGCTCTTTTACAGCACTGATCTCTATTACTGTCCCACACAGAGACACAGCTCTCTTACAGCACTGATCTCTATTACTGTCCCACACAGAGAGACAGCTCTCTTACAGCACTGATCTCTATTACTGTCACACACAGAGACACAGCTCTTTTACAGCACTGATCTCTATTACTGTCACACATAGAGACACAGCTCTTTTACAGCACTGATCTCTATTACTGTCCCACACAGAGACACAGCTCTTTTACAGCACTGATCTCTATTACTGTCCCACACAGAGACAGAGCTTTTTTACAGCACTGATCTCTATTACTGTCCCACACAGAGACACAGCTCTTTTACAGCACTGATCTCTATTACTGTCACACATAGAGACACAGCTCTTTTACAGCCCTGATCTCAGTGGAGTTGGAAGACAGCTCATCCCTGATGGATGCAATTAAAGCTGATATTCAAAACCAACAGAGATAAATATTTCCCCTCAGATTCTCATTGAAAGTTAAAGCACAGTCGACAGTTGTGACTTGATGGTCAGTGTTCAATAATGAAGAAGTGTCTGATGCAGTGTCGGTGCTGTGTCTGCAGTGTGTAGGTCTGTGTCTGACGCAGTGTCGGTGCTGTGTCTACGGTGTGTAGGTCTGTGTCTGACGCAGTGTCGGTGTTGTGTCTACAGTGTGTAGGTCTGTGTCTGACGCAGTGTCGGTGTTGTGTCTGCAGTGTGTAGGTCTGTGTCTGACGCAGTGTCGGTGCTGTGTCTGCAGTGTGTAGGTCTGTGTCTGACGCAGTGTCGGTGCTGTGTCTGCAGTGTGTAGGTCTGTGTCTGACGCAGTGTCGGTGCTGTGTCTACGGTGTGTAGGTCTGTGTCTGACGCAGTGTCGGTGCTGTGTCTACGGTGTGTAGGTCTGTGTCTGACGCAGTGTCGGTGTTGTGTCTACAGTGTGTAGGTCTGTGTCTGACGCAGTGTCTGTTTTACACTACAGGCACCCAAGAAGGCCAAGAGGAGGCAGACAGCAGAGGGTGGTTCCTCCAATGTGTTCTCCATGTTCGAGCAGAGCCAGATCCAGGAGTACAAGGAGGTGCGTGTTACTGTGACACACACACTCACACACTGACACACACTGTCACACACCGTCACACAGTGACACACACTGTCAGACACTGACACACACTGACACACACTGTCACACAGTGATGCACACCAACACACACCGACACACAGTGACACACAGTGACACACACTGTCAGACACTGTCACACACTGACACACACTGACACACACAGAGCCCTGGTCAGGAAAAGCAGAGAAAAAACAGTTTTGTCCCCGTGGGCATATATATGACTGCTGGTCAGTCCAGATCCCAGGACACTGTCAGTAAGAGCAGGGGTGTCCTGACTGCTGGTCAGTACAGATTCCAGGACACTGTCAGTAAGAGCAGGGGTGTCCTGACTGCTGGTCAGTACAGATCCCAGGACACTGTCAGTAAGAGTAGGGGTGTCCAGTCCGCTGGTCAGTACAGATCCCAGGACACTGTCAGTAAGAGTAGGGGTGTCCAGTCCGCTGGTCAGTACAGATCCCAGGACACTGTCAGTAAGAGTAGGCGTGTCCTGACTGCTGTTGATTTGGAGAGGGGGGCTGTTGACTGACGCGAACAGGGGGGCGGGGGGTCAGGAAGGCGTAACTGACACCAGCACCTTGAGACTCTGGGGAATGTCTTACACAGCAGAGCTACACTGCTCCCGGCCGTATAAGTACAGCACAGAGCACAGCTGCAGGGGATCACATTCCCAAGGGAATATTTTAACACTGGCAGAGTTGCTGGGATTATAATCAGACTCCACTGACACTGACAGAGCAGTCTGAGACTCTCCAGGTTGGACTGGTCTGACTGGACTGGGAGCTGGATGAGTTCTGAACTGGGATTATAATCAGACTCCACTGACACTGACAGAGCAGTCTGAGACTCTCCAGGTTGGACTGGTCTGACTGGACTGGGAGCTGGATGAGTTCTGAACTGGGATTATAATCAGACTCCACTGACACTGACAGAGCAGTCTGAGACTCTCCAGGCTGGACTGGACTGACTGGACTGGGAGCTGGATGAGTTCTGAACTGGGATTATAATCAGACTCCACCGACACTGACAGAGCAGTCTGAGACTCTCCAGGCTGGACTGGACTGACTGGACTGGGAGCTGGATGAGTTCTGAACTGGGATTATAATCAGACTCCACTGACACTGACAGAGCAGTCTGAGACTCTCCAGGCTGGACTGGACTGACTGGACTGGGAGCTGGATGAGTTCTGAACTGGGATTATAATCAGACTCCACTGACACTGACAGAGCAGTCTGAGACTCTCCAGGCTGGACTGGACTGACTGGACTGGGAGCTGGATGAGTTCTGAACTGGGATTATAGTCTGACTCCACTGACACTGACAGAGCAGTCTGAGACTCTCCAGGCTGGACTGGACTGACTGGACTGGGAGCTGGATGAGTTCTGAACTGGGATTATAGTCTGACTCCACTGACACTGAGAGAGCTGGACCCAGCTGGACTGTTTCCAGTGTTTCCAGTCCACTGGGCGTGATGAATCCTTCTCCCCTGACGTGTCTGTTTCTTGCAGGCCTTCACTGTGATCGACCAGAACAGAGATGGCATCATCAGCAAGGATGACCTCCGAGACACCCTGGCTGCCATGGGTAACTGCTTTAACCTCTCTTCCTAGACACCGCTGAGCTGAGCCCCCTGAGCCCTGAGCCCCCACACCCCCTGAGCCCCCTGAGCCCTGAGCCCTGAGCCCCCTGAGCCCCGAGCCCCCACACCCCCTGAGCCCCCTGAGCCCTGAACCCTGAGCCCCCTGAGCCCCCTGAGCCCCCACACCCCCTGAGCCCCTACACCCCCTGAGCCCTGAGCCCTGAGCCCTGAGCCCCCTGAGCCCTGAGCCCTGAGCCCCCACACCCCCCGAGCCCCGAGCCCTGAGCCCTGAGCCCCCTGAGCCCTGAGCCCTGAGCCCTGAGCCCTGAGCCACGACAGTGCGACAGTGTGCTTACCACCCTCTGGCTCTCTGCAGGCACCAACATGAAGAGCGAGGAGCTGGATGCCATGGTTAAGGAAGCCAGTGGCCCCATCAACTTCACTGTGTTCCTCACCATGTTCGGAGAGAAACTCAGAGGTGACATTCTCTTCCCCTCTCTCTCTCAGTGCGGTGTTAGTGTACTGGAGTGTCCAGTCAGTGTGTCTGTATGAACCCCTCTCTCTCTCAGTGCAGTGTTAATGTACTGGAGTGTCCAGTCAGTGTGTCTGTATTAACCCCTCTCTCTCTCAGTGCAGTGTTAATGTACTGGAGTGTCCAGTCAGTGTGTGTATTAACCCCTCTCTCTCTCAGTGCAGTCTTAATGTACTGGAGTGTCCAGTCAGTGTGTCTGTATTAACCCCCCTCTCTCAGTGCAGTGTTAATGTACTGGAGTGTCCAGTCAGTGTGTCTGTATGAACCCCTCTCTCTCTCAGTGCAGTGTTAATGTACTGGAGTGTCCAGTCAGTGTGTCTGTATTAACCCCTCTCTCTCAGTGCAGTGTTAATGTACTGGAGTGTCCAGTCAGTGTGTGTGTATTAACCCCTCTCTCTCTCTCTCAGTGCAGTGTTAGTGTACTGGAGTGTCCAGTCAGTGTGTCTGTATGAACCCCTCTCTCTCTCAGTGCAGTGTTAATGTACTGGAGTGTCCAGTCAGTGTGTCTGTATTAACCCCTCTCTCTCAGTGCAGTGTTAATGTACTGGAGTGTCCAGTCAGTGTGTGTGTATTAACCCCTCTCTCTCTCAGTGCAGTGTTAATGTACTGGAGTGTCCAGTCAGTGTGTTTGTATTAACCCCTCTCTCTCTCTTCAGGCGCTGACCCAGAAGACGTCATTCTTGGTGCCTTCAAGGTGCTCGACCCACAGGGTACTGGCACCATCAAGAAGGCCTTGTGAGTACCTGCCTAGCCTGCCATCACCTACAGATTTCTGTAATATCATATGGAGCTTTTATATATAGTATTTACTCAACTTCCACTGTATACAATACCCACAATCAAGTCAGTAAACCAGTTTTTGAAAAGCCATTTTGTCTCTCTTTGTAGCCTGGAGGAGCTCCTGACCACCCAGTGTGATAGGTTCTCTCCAGAAGAGGTAAGAGGAGTATGTCTAGTTATCACTGTTTCAGCTCTCTGACTCTCTCAGTGCCGTGTTAATGTACTGGAGTGTCCAGTCAGTGTGTCTGTATGAACCCCTCTCTCTCTCAGTGCAGTGTTAATGTACTGGAGTGTCCAGTCAGTGTGTGTGTATGAACCCCTCTCTCTCTCAGTGCAGTGTTAATGTACTGGAGTGTCCAGTCAGTGTGTGTATTAACCCCTCTCTCTCTCAGTGCAGTGTTAATGTACTGGAGTGTCCAGTCAGTGTGTCTGTATTAACCCCTCTCTCAGTGCAGTGTTAATGTACTGGAGTGTCCAGTCAGTGTGTCTGTATTAACCCCTCTCTCTCTCTCTCAGATGAAGAACCTCTGGACTGCCTTCCCTCCAGATGTGGCCGGCAATGTCGACTACAAGAACATCTGCTACGTCATCACACACGGAGAGGAGAAGGAGGAGTAGAGTCTCGTCCCGACGTCTCCCTCCGCTCCCCGTCCTGACTGCATTCCTCCCTGCCCCCCGCCCCGCCCCGCCCCTCCCTGTCGCGCTGTACAGATCCCCCTCCCCACACCGGACTGTCCCGTAACGGGACCGGCGGAGAGAGGCGACTGCGGGCGTGTGGGCAGGGAGCTCTTCACCCAATAAAGCTACCTTCTGAACAAACCGCCTCTCTCCCTCTCTCCCTCCTGCTCCTCTCTCTCCCTCAGCGCTGACTGAGAGCAGCTCCCATCCAGCAGCGACACCGGTCCGGTCTCAGAGACAGCAGGACCACGGTGACGTTGATCTGGTCTCAGAGACAGCAGGACAGCAGTGACACTGGTCCGGTCTCAGAGACAGCAGGACCACACTGACATTGATCTGGTCTCAGAGACAGCAGGACCGCAGCGACACCGGTCCGGTCTCAGAGACAGCAGGACCACAGTGACACCGGTCCGGTCTGAGAGACAGCAGGACCGCAGCGACACCGGTCCGGTTTCAGGGACAGCAGGACCGCAGTGACGCAGGTCCGGTCTCAGAGACTGCAGTGACACAGGTCCGGTCTCAGAGAAAGCAGGACCACGGTGACGTTGATCTGGTCTCAGAGACAGCAGGACCGCAGTGACGCAGATCCAGTCTCAGAGACAGCAGTGACGCAGGTCCGGTCTCAGAGACAGC
Organism: Atractosteus spatula; assembly: GCF_055471065.1. Lineage (NCBI taxonomy): Eukaryota > Metazoa > Chordata > Actinopteri > Semionotiformes > Lepisosteidae > Atractosteus > Atractosteus spatula. The sequence continues at coordinate 860,064 of NW_028296651.1, forward strand.
AGGACAGCAGTGACATTGATCTGGTCTCAGAGACAGCAGGACCGCAGCGACACCGGTCCGGTCTCAGGGACAGCAGGACCACAGTGACACCGGTCCGGTCTCAGAGACAGCAGGACCGCAGTGACACAGATCCAGTCTCAGAGACAGCAGTGACGCAGGTCCGGTCTCAGAGACAGCAGGACAGCAGTGACATTGATCTGGTCTCAGAGACAGCAGGACCGCAGCAACACCGGTCCGGTCTCAGAGACAGCAGGACCGCAGTGACACCGGTCCGGTCTCAGAGACAGCAGGACCGCAGTGACACAGATCCAGTCTCAGAGACAGCAGTGACGCAGGTCCGGTCTCAGAGACAGCAGGACCGCAGAGACACAGATCCGGTCTCAGAGACAGCAGGACCACAGTGACATTGATCTGGTCTCAGAGGCAGCAGGACAGCAGTGACACAGATCCAGTCTCAGAGACAGCAGGACCGCGGTGACGTTGATCTGGTCTCAGAGACAGCAGGACCGCAGTGACGCAGGTCCGGTCTCAGAGACAGCAGGACCACACTGACATTGATCTGGTCTCAGAGACAGCAGGACAGCAGTGACACCGGTCCGGTCTCAGAGACAGCAGGACCGCAGCGACACTGGTCCGGTCTCAGAGACAGCAGGACCACACTGACATTGATCTGGTCTCAGAGACAGCAGGACAGCAGTGACACCGGTCCGGTCTCAGAGACAGCAGGACCACAGCGACACCGGTCCGGTCTCAGAGACAGCAGGACCGCAGTGACATTGATCTGGTCTCAGAGACAGCAGGACTGCAGTGACACCGGTCCGATCTCAGAGACAGCAGGACCGCGGTGACGTTGATCTGGTCTCGGGGCTGTGATCAGTGGGCCCAGTTTGTACTGGAGCTGCAGGACTGACGTCCTCAGCTGTGTCCCTCTCTCCTCCTGCCAGCAGGCAGAGGCTGGGGGGGTCTTTTACAATAACAGACCCCCCCAGCGCGAGAGAGCAGGGCAGGCGCAGGGACGAGGGGGCAAGACAGACTTCACAAAGTGAGGCTGCTGCTGGGGGGGGAGAGGGAGAGACAGGAGGGGGCGCCAGAGGACCCTGCATCTGCACCCCCTTCCTCCATCCTCCAGTCACAGTGTCTCTGTAAGGAACTCAAAACAACTGCAAATAAATGCTTTGGTTTCGTACCCCTGAGTCTCTGGTGGTGTCAGCGGGAGGGAGAGTGGGGTACACATACAGCCCAGCTATTTCTTCCAACAGTCTCCTCCAGCCAGGCTTGTTGCACACTCCCACCCCCCTTAGCGTAAAGAAGACCTCTGTTCCACCCTGCGGCAGATGACTGTACATAGTATTCACGATGAGGCGGGCTCAGAGTCAGCGTGTCATTATCACACAGCGCTCAGAGTCACAGTGTCATTATCACACAGCGCTCAGAGTCACAGTGTCATTATCGCACAGCGCTCAGAGTCAGTGTGTCATTATCACACAGCGCTCAGAGTCACAGTGTCATTATCGCACAGCGCTCAGAGTCACAGTGTCATTATCGCACAGCGCTCAGAGTCAGTGTGTCATTATCACACAGCGCTCAGAGTCACAGTGTCATTATCACACAGCGCTCAGAGTCACAGTGTCATTATCGCACAGCGCTCAGAGTCACAGTGTCATTATCGCACAGCGCTCAGAGTCAGTGTGTCATTATCACACAGCGCTCAGAGTCAGTGTGTCATTATCACACAGCGCTCAGAGTCACAGTGTCATTATCGCACAGCGCTCAGAGTCAGTGTGTCATTATCACACAGCGCTCAGAGTCACAGTGTCATTATCGCACAGCGCTCAGAGTCAGTGTGTCATTATCACACAGCGCTCAGAGTCACAGTGTCATTATCGCACAGCGCTCAGAGTCAGTGTGTCATTATCGCACAGCGCTCAGAGTCACAGTGTCATTATCGCACAGCGCTCAGAGTCAGTGTGTCATTATCACACAGCGCTCAGAGTCACAGTGTCATTATCACACAGCGCTCAGAGTCAGTGTGTCATTATCACACAGCGCTCAGAGTCACAGTGTCATTATCGCACAGCGCTCAGAGTCAGTGTGTCATTATCACACAGTGCTCAGAGTCAGCGTGTCATTATCACACAGCGCTCAGAGTCAGTGTGTCATTATCACACAGCGCTGAGTCACAGTGTCATTATCGCACAGCGCTCAGAGTCAGTGTGTCATTATCACACAGCGCTGAGTCACAGTGTCATTATCGCACAGCGCTCAGAGTCAGTGTGTCATTATCACACAGCGCTCAGAGTCAGTGTGTCATTATCACACAGCGCTCAGAGTCACAGTGTCATTATCGCACAGCGCTCAGAGTCAGTGTGTCATTATCACACAGCGCTCAGAGTCACAGTGTCATTATCGCACAGCGCTCAGAGTCAGTGTGTCATTATCACACAGCGCTCAGAGTCACAGTGTCATTATCACACAGCGCTCAGAGTCAGTGTGTCATTATCACACAGCGCTCAGAGTCACAGTGTCATTATCACACAGCGCTCAGAGTCAGTGTGTCATTATCACACAGCCCTCAGAGTCACAGTGTCATTATCACACAGCGCTCAGAGTCACAGTGTCATTATCGCACAGCGCTCAGAGTCAGTGTGTCATTATCACACAGCGCTCAGAGTCACAGTGTCATTATCGCACAGCGCTCAGAGTCAGTGTGTCATTATCACACAGCGCTCAGAGTCAGTGTGTCATTATCACACAGCGCTCAGAGTCACAGTGTCATTATCGCACAGCGCTCAGAGTCAGTGTGTCATTATCACACAGCGCTCAGAGTCAGCGTGTCATTATCACACAGCGCTCAGAGTCAGTGTGTCATTATCACACAGCGCTCAGAGTCAGCGTGTCATTATCACACAGCGCTCAGAGTCAGTGTGTCATTATCACACAGCGCTGAGTCACAGTGTCATTATCGCACAGCGCTCAGAGTCAGTGTGTCATTATCACACACCGCTGAGTCACAGTGTCATTATCGCACAGCGCTCAGAGTCAGTGTGTCATTATCACACAGCGCTCAGAGTCAGCGTGTCATTATCGCACAGCGCTCAGAGTCAGTGTGTCATTATCACACAGCGCTCAGAGTCACAGTGTCATTATCGCACAGCGCTCAGAGTCAGTGTGTCATTATCGCACAGCGCTCAGAGTCACAGTGTCATTATCGCACAGCGCTCAGAGTCAGTGTGTCATTATCGCACAGCGCTCAGAGTCACAGTGTCATTATCACACAGCGCTCAGAGTCACAGTGTCATTATCGCACAGCGCTCAGAGTCAGTGTGTCATTTTCACACAGCGCTCAGAGTCACAGTGTCATTATCGCACAGCGCTCAGAGTCAGTGTGTCATTATCGCACAGCGCTCAGAGTCACAGTGTCATTATCGCACAGCGCTCAGAGTCAGTGTGTCATTATCACACAGCGCTCAGAGTCAGTGTGTCATTATCACACAGCGCTCAGAGTCACAGTGTCATTATCGCACAGCGCTCAGAGTCAGTGTGTCATTATCACACAGCGCTCAGAGTCACAGTGTCATTATCGCACAGCGCTCAGAGTCAGTGTGTCATTATCACACAGCGCTCAGAGTCACAGTGTCATTATCGCACAGCGCTCAGAGTGAGGGGTGACCTGTCTCCTGTGTGAGAGGAGCTCAGAGTGAGGGGTGACCTGTCTCCTGTGTGTGAGAGGAGCTCAGAGTGAGGGGTGACCTGTCTCCTGTGTGTGAGAGGAGCTCAGAGTGAGGGGTGACCTGTCTCCTGTGTGTGAGAGGAGCTCAGAGTGAGGGGTGACCTGTCTCCTGTGTGAGAGGAGCTCAGAGTGAGGGGTGACCTGTCTCCTGTGTGTGAGAGGAGCTCAGAGTGAGGGGTGACCTGTCTCCTGTGTGAGAGGAGCTCAGAGTGAGGGGTGACCTGTCTCCTGTGTGTGAGAGGAGCTCAGAGTGAGGGGTGACCTGTCTCCTGTGTGTGAGAGGAGCTCAGAGTGAGGGGTGACCTGTCTCCTGTGTGAGAGGAGCTCAGAGTGAGGGGTGACCTGTCTCCTGTGTGTGAGAGGAGCTCAGAGTGAGGGATGACCTGTCTCCTGTGTGAGAGGAGCTCAGAGTGAGGGGTGACCTGTCTCCTGTGTGAGAGGAGCTCAGAGTGAGGGGTGACCTGTCTCCTGTGTGAGAGGAGCTCAGAGTGAGGGGTGACCTGTCTCCTGTGTGTGAGAGGAGCTCAGAGTGAGGGGTGACCTGTCTCCTGTGTGTGAGAGGAGCTCAGAGTGAGGGGTGACCTGTCTCCTGTGTGAGAGGAGCTCAGAGTGAGGGGTGACCTGTCTCCTGTGTGAGAGGAGCTCAGAGTGAGGGGTGACCTGTCTCCTGTGTGTGAGAGGAGCTCAGAGTGAGGGGTGACCTGTCTCCTGTGTGAGGGAGAGCAGGGGGTGATCTTGTGGGGAGCTGTAGTGTAGTTCTCCAGGAGTAAACCTATAAGAACAGGTTCAGGGTTCAAGCAGGCTGGAGGGAAGGCTGATGAGTTAACGAGGTCTGATTAACCTTCGCCTCCCCAGAGTGGATGAGGTGCATGCTGTCGGTTTGGCAGCCCTCTGGTGGCTGGATGTTGGTACTGTAACATGCCAGGCATTATTATTATTAATAATAATAATAATAATAATAATTGCTTACACTTATATAGCGCTTTTCTGGACACTCCACTCAAAGCGCTTTACAGGTAATGGGGATCCCCTCCACCCCCACCAGTGTGCAGCCCCACCTGGATGATGCGACGGCAGCCATAGTGCGCCAGAACGCTCCCCACACACCAGCTCTCAGTGGGGAGGAGAGCAGAGTGATGTAGCCAGTTCAGAGATGGGGATTATTAGGAGGCCATGATTGGTAAGGGCCAATGGGAAATGTGGCCAGGACACCGGGGTTAAACCCCTACTCTTTTCGAGAAGCACCTTGGGATTTTTAATGACCACAGAGAGTCAGGACCTCAGTTTTACATCTCATCCGAAGGACGGCGCCTGTTTACAGTATAGTGCCCCCGTCACTATACTGGGGCATTAGGACCCACATGGACCGCAGGGTGAGCGCCCCCTGCTGGCCCCACTAACACGTCTTCCAGCAGCAACTTTAGTTTTTCCCAGGAGGTCTTCCATCCAGGTACTGACCAGGCTCACACCTGCTGAGCTTCAGTGGGTTGCCAGTTGGGAGTTGCAGGGTGATAGGGTGTTAATATCATTGTGCTCTGCAGTTCAATTCCAGGGTACCCCACATCCAGGACCCTGGAGCCCCAGAACCAGACGCCGTCGTCGTCAGCGCAGCGCAGGTGCTACTGCTGTCGGTGATGTATACTGTAGGTACAGTACGTACAGTATGTCACCAAACAAGGGTTCGAAGACCGAGGGCCGACAGTGAGGTTCTGGTTCAGATCCGCTCCAGAGCGCCCTCACCCAGCTCACAGCCCACTGGAGCCCAGCAGGGGGCGCCCTCACCCAGCTCACAGCCCACTGGAGCCCAGCGGGGGGCGCTGTCCCCCAGCTCACAGCCCACTGGAGCCCAGCAGGGGGCGCTGTCCCTCAGCTCACAGCCCACTGGAGCCCAGCAGGGGGAACCTGGCCAGTACCTGGAGGGGAGACTCCTGGGAGAGGTGTGAGTGGGGCCAGCAGGGGGCGCTCTCACCCTGCGCTCTGATGCCCCAGTACAGTGATGGTGAGCTATAAAAGAGTAGGGGTGGACACTGACGGGGACACTGGACTGTAAGAAGGCTCCGTCCTTCTCATGAGACATGAAACCGATGTCCTGATTCTCTGTGCTCATTAAAATCCAGTGGTGTCTCTATAAAAGTGTCGGGGTGTCACCCCGGTGTCCCCCTGGTCTTTACCAGTCCAGTCCTCCTAATAACCCCTAATGACCTCTGACCTGTCCTCATCACTCTGCTCTCCTCCACTGAGAGCTGCTGTGTGGGAGAGGACTGGATTATCATCTAGGTGTGTGTGTCTCACTGGAGGGACAGACTGGGACACTGTGTGTGTGTGTGATGTCACAGGAGGGACAATGTGTGTGTGTGTGATGTCACAGGAGGGAGACTGTGTGTGTTTGTGTGTGTGTATATCACAGGAGGGACACACTGGGACACTGTGTGTGTGGGTGTCTAACAGGAGGGACAGACTGGGACACTCTGAGTGTGTCTCACAGGAGGGACAGACTGGGACACTGTGTGTGTGTCTCACAGGAGGAACAGTCTGGGACACTGTGTGTGTGTGTCTCACAGGAGGGACAGACTGGGACTGTGCGTGTGTGTGTCTCACAGGAGGGATACTGTGTGTGTGTTTAACAGGAGGGACAGACTGGTACACTGTGTGTGTCTAACAGGAGGGACAGACTGGGACACTCTGTGTGTGTCTCACAGGAGGGACAGACTGGGACACTGTGTGTGTGTCTCACAGGAGGAACAGACTGGGACACTGTGTGTGTGTGTCTCACAGGAGGGACAGACTGGGACTGTGCGTGTGTGTGTGTCTCACAGGTGGGACACGGTGTGTGTGTCTCACAGGAGGGATACTGTGTGTGTGTCTAACAGGAGGGACAGACTGGTACACTGTGTGTGTCTCACAGGAGGAACAGACTGTCCCTCCTGTGAAACACACACAGTCTCCCAATGTGTGAGTGTGTCTCACAGGAGGGACAGACTGGGACACTGTGTGTGTGTGTGTGTGTGTCTCACAGGAGATGAATAAACTCCAGGAGAGCTGTACGTGTGTGTGTTTATATTATTAAAATGTGAAATTCGTATTGTTTTTCTTTTTTGTTGTTTTACAGTAGAGTTGTTGCCCGCTTGTCCCCAGACCTGTAGCCGCCCTTCTCCCCCACAGCAGGTTTTGTATTTTAATAATCTTATTTTCTGCAGCTGAACACGGACAGGTGGGATTTATCAGTCAGATCTGAACAGACACAGCCGCTTTATTTGACTTTTTTCCGTCTCTCTCCGCAGACCGCCACTCATTCGAGTGTCAGGAGAGCAGGACGATGATGATGATAATAATAATAATAATAATATGTATTATTATATATGTATTATTCTTCCAGAAGGTTCCGCGGTGCTTCTGGCGGGAAAGCCGGGCGGCTCGCGGCGCCGGGAGGCGCGGTGGCGGCGCTCGCGCCGGTCCGGGGACGCGGGAGGTTTGAGCAGCAGGAGGAGGAAGAGGAGGAAGAGCAGGTCAGGAAGAGGAGGAAGAGCAGGTCAGGAAGAGGAGGGAGAGGAGGTCAGGAAGAGGAGGAAGAGCAGGTCAGGAAGAGGAGGGAGAGCAGGTCAGGAAGAGGAGGAAGAGCAGGTCAGGAAGAGGAGGAAGAGGAGGTCAGGAGGAGGTGAGGAGGAGGTCAGGAGGAGGTGAGGAGGAGGAAGATCCGTTTCTCTTCCACACTTCGGGCAGCGGGTCGGTCGGTCCGGGTCCGGTAGGTGTCTCGGAGGTGTCGGTGTATCGTCGCGTCTTCCTCTCCGGGGGACCCCGGGGGTACTGTCAGGAGAAGTGGGGTACCGGGGGTCCGCGGGGGGTACTGCCAGGAGAAGTGGGGTACCGGGGGTGTACTCTCAGGGGAAAGTGGGGTACCGGGGGTCCGCGGGGGTGTACTCTCAGGAGAAAGTGGGGTACCGAGGGTGTACTCTCGGGGGAAAGTGGGGTACCGGGGGTCCTGTACCCCCCAGCCCCTCAGCCCCCCCGCAGGAATATTAATATATTATATATAAATATAATCTCAGATCTCACACGTCCTGTACCCCCCAGCCCCTCAGCCCCGCAGGAATATTAATATATTATATATAAATATCATCTCAGATCTCACACGTCCTGTACCCCCAGCCCCTCAGCCCCGCAGGAATATTAATATATTATATATAAATATCATCTCAGATCTCACACGTCCTGTACCCCCCAGCCCCTCAGCCCCGCAGGAATATTAATATATTATATATAAATATCATCTCAGATCTCACACGTCCCGTACCCCCCAGCCCCTCAGCCCCCCCGCAGGAATATTAATATATTATATATAAATATCATCTCAGATCTCACACGTCCTGTACCCCCCAGCCCCTCAGCCCCGCAGGAATATTAATATATTATATATAAATATCATCTCAGATCTCACACGTCCTGTACCCCCCAGCCCCTCAGCCCCGCAGGAATATTAATATATTATATATAAATATCATCTCAGATCTCACACGTCCTGTACCCCCCAGCCCCTCAGCCCCGCAGGAATATTAATATATTATATATAAATATCATCTCAGATCTCACACGTCCTGTACCCCCCAGCCCCTCAGCCCCGCAGGAATATTAATATATTATATATAAATATAATCTCAGATCTCACACGTCCTGTACCCCCCAGCCCCTCAGCCCCCCCGCAGGAAAATTAATATATTATATATAAATATCATCTCAGATCTCACACGTCCTGTACCCCCCAGCCCCTCAGCCCCGCAGGAATATTAATATATTATATATAAATATCATCTCAGATCTCACACGTCCTGTACCCCCCAGCCCCTCAGCCCCGCAGGAATATTAATATATTATATATAAATATCATCTCAGATCTCACACGTCCTGTACCCCCCAGCCCCTCAGCCCCGCAGGAATATTAATATATTATATATAAATATCATCTCAGATCTCACACGTCCTGTACCCCCCAGCCCCTCAGCCCCCCCGCAGGAATATTAATATATTATATATAAATATCATCTCAGATCTCACACGTCCTGTACCCCCAGCCCCTCAGCCCCGCAGGAATATTAATATATTATATATAAATATCATCTCAGATCTCACACGTCCTGTACCCCCCAGCCCCTCAGCCCCGCAGGAATATTAATATATTATATATAAATATCATCTCAGATCTCACACGTCCTGTACCCCCAGCCCCTCAGCCCCGCAGGAATATTAATATATTATATATAAATATCATCTCAGATCTCACACGTCCTGTACCCCCCAGCCCCTCAGCCCCGCAGGAATATTAATATATTATATATAAATATCATCTCAGATCTCACACGTCCTGTACCCCCCAGCCCCTCAGCCCCGCAGGAATATTAATATATTATATATAAATATCATCTCAGATCTCACACGTCCTGTACCCCCCAGCCCCTCAGCCCCGCAGGAATATTAATATATTATATATAAATATCATCTCAGATCTCATACGTCCTGTACCCCCCAGCCCCTCAGCCCCGCAGGAATATTAATATATTATATATAAATATCATCTCAGATCTCACACGTCCTGTACCCCCCAGCCCCTCAGCCCCGCAGGAATATTAATATATTATATATAAATATCATCTCAGATCTCACACGTCCTGTACCCCCCAGCCCCTCAGCCCCGCAGGAATATTAATATATTATATATAAATATCATCTCAGATCTCACACGTCCCGTACCCCCAGCCCCTCAGCCCCGCAGGAATATTAATATATTATATATAAATATCATCTCAGATCTCACACGTCCCGTACCCCCCAGCCCCTCAGCCCCCCCGCAGGAATATTAATATATTATATATAAATATCATCTCAGATCTCACACGTCCTGTACCCCCCAGCCCCTCAGCCCCGCAGGAATATTAATATATTATATATAAATATCATCTCAGATCTCACACGTCCTGTACCCCCCAGCCCCTCAGCCCCGCAGGAATATTAATATATTATATATAAATATCATCTCAGATCTCACACGTCCTGTACCCCCCAGCCCCTCAGCCCCGCAGGAATATTAATATATTATATATAAATATCATCTCAGATCTCACACGTCCTGTACCCCCAGCCCCTCAGCCCCGCAGGAATATTAATATATTATATATAAATATCATCTCAGATCTCACACGTCCTGTACCCCCCAGCCCCTCAGCCCCGCAGGAATATTAATATATTATATATAAATATCATCTCAGATCTCACACGTCCTGTACCCCCCAGCCCCTCAGCCCCCCCGCAGGAATATTAATATATTATATATAAATATAATCTCAGATCTCACACGTCCTGTACCCCCCAGCCCCTCAGCCCCGCAGGAATATTAATATATTATATATAAATATCATCTCAGATCTCACACGTCCTGTACCCCCCAGCCCCTCAGCCCCGCAGGAATATTAATATATTATATATAAATATAATCTCAGATCTCACATGTCCTGTACCCCCCAGCCCCTCAGCCCCCCCGCAGGAATATTAATATATTATATATAAATATCATCTCAGATCTCACACGTCCTGTACCCCCAGCCCCTCAGCCCCGCAGGAATATTAATATATTATATATAAATATCATCTCAGATCTCACACGTCCTGTACCCCCCAGCCCCTCAGCCCCGCAGGAATATTAATATATTATATATAAATATCATCTCAGATCTCACACGTCCTGTACCCCCAGCCCCTCAGCCCCGCAGGAATATTAATATATTATATATAAATATAATCTCAGATCTCACACGTCCTGTACCCCCCAGCCCCTCAGCCCCGCAGGAATATTAATATATTATATATAAATATCATCTCAGATCTCACACGTCCTGTACCCCCCAGCCCCTCAGCCCCGCAGGAATATTAATATATTATATATAAATATCATCTCAGATCTCACACGTCCTGTACCCCCCAGCCCCTCAGCCCCGCAGGAATATTAATATATTATATATAAATATCATCTCAGATCTCACACGTCCTGTACCCCCCAGCCCCTCAGCCCCGCAGGAATATTAATATATTATATATAAATATCATCTCAGATCTCACACGTCCTGTACCCCCAGCCCCTCAGCCCCGCAGGAATATTAATATATTATATATAAATATCATCTCAGATCTCACACGTCCTGTACCCCCCAGCCCCTCAGCCCCGCAGGAATATTAATATATTATATATAAATATCATCTCAGATCTCACACGTCCTGTACCCCCCAGCCCCTCAGCCCCCCGCAGGAATATTAATATATTATATATAAATATCATCTCAGATCTCACACGTCCTGTACCCCCCAGCCCCTCAGCCCCGCAGGAATATTAATATATTATATATAAATATCATCTCAGATCTCACACGTCCTGTACCCCCCAGCCCCTCAGCCCCGCAGGAATATTAATATATTATATATAAATATCATCTCAGATCTCACACGTCCTGTACCCCCCAGCCCCTCAGCCCCCCCGCAGGAATATTAATATATTATATATAAATATCATCTCAGATCTCACACGTCCTGTACCCCCCAGCCCCTCAGCCCCCCCGCAGGAATATTAATATATTATATATAAATATCATCTCAGATCTCACACGTCCTGTACCCCCCAGCCCCTCAGCCCCGCAGGAATATTAATATATTATATATAAATATCATCTCAGATCTCACACGTCCTGTACCCCCAGCCCCTCAGCCCCGCAGGAATATTAATATATTATATATAAATATCATCTCAGATCTCACACGTCCTGTACCCCCCAGCCCCTCAGCCCCGCAGGAATATTAATATATTATATATAAATATAATCTCAGATCTCACACGTCCTGTACCCCCCAGCCCCTCAGCCCCCCCGCAGGAATATTAATATATTATATATAAATATCATCTCAGATCTCACACGTCCTGTACCCCCAGCCCCTCAGCCCCGCAGGAATATTAATATATTATATATAAATATCATCTCAGATCTCACACGTCCTGTACCCCCCAGCCCCTCAGCCCCGCAGGAATATTAATATATTATATATAAATATCATCTCAGATCTCACACATCCTGTACCCCCCAGCCCCTCAGCCCCGCAGGAATATTAATATATTATATATAAATATCATCTCAGATCTCACACGTCCTGTACCCCCCAGCCCCTCAGCCCCGCAGGAATATTAATATATTATAAATAAATATCATCTCAGATCTCACACGTCCTGTACCCCCCAGCCCCTCAGCCCCGCAGGAATATTAATATATTATATATAAATATCATCTCAGATCTCACACGTCCTGTACCCCCCAGCCCCTCAGCCCCGCAGGAATATTAATATATTATATATAAATATCATCTCAGATCTCACACGTCCTGTACCCCCAGCCCCTCAGCCCCGCAGGAATATTAATATATTATATATAAATATAATCTCAGATCTCACACGTCCTGTACCCCCAGCCCCTCAGCCCCGCAGGAATATTAATATATTATATATAAATATCATCTCAGATCTCACACGTCCTGTACCCCCCAGCCCCTCAGCCCCGCAGGAATATTAATATATTATATATAAATATCATCTCAGATCTCACACGTCCTGTACCCCCAGCCCCTCAGCCCCGCAGGAATATTAATATATTATATATAAATATCATCTCAGATCTCACACGTCCTGTACCCCCAGCCCCTCAGCCCCGCAGGAATATTAATATATTATATATAAATATCATCTCAGATCTCACACGTCCTGTACCCCCCAGCCCCTCAGCCCCGCAGGAATATTAATATATTATATATAAATATCATCTCAGATCTCACACGTCCTGTACCCCCCAGCCCCTCAGCCCCCCCGCAGGAATATTAATATATTATATATAAATATAATCTCAGATCTCACACGTCCTGTACCCCCAGCCCCTCAGCCCCGCAGGAATATTAATATATTATATATAAATATCATCTCAGATCTCACACGTCCTGTACCCCCAGCCCCTCAGCCCCCCCGCAGGAATATTAATATATTATATATAAATATCATCTCAGATCTCACACGTCCTGTACCCCCCAGCCCCTCAGCCCCGCAGGAATATTAATATATTATATATAAATATAATCTCAGATCTCACACGTCCTGTACCCCCCAGCCCCTCAGCCCCGCAGGAATATTAATATATTATATATAAATATCATCTCAGATCTCACACGTCCTGTACCCCCAGCCCCTCAGCCCCGCAGGAATATTAATATATTATATATAAATATCATCTCAGATCTCACACGTCCTGTACCCCCCAGCCCCTCAGCCCCCCCGCAGGAATATTAATATATTATATATAAATATCATCTCAGATCTCACACGTCCTGTACCCCCCAGCCCCTCAGCCCCGCAGGAATATTAATATATTATATATAAATATCATCTCAGATCTCACACGTCCTGTACCCCCCAGCCCCTCAGCCCCGCAGGAATATTAATATATTATATATAAATATCATCTCAGATCTCACACGTCCTGTACCCCCCAGCCCCTCAGCCCCTCAGCCCCCCCGCAGGAATATTAATATATTATATATAAATATCATCTCAGATCTCACACGTCCTGTACCCCCCAGCCCCTCAGCCCCCCCGCAGGAATATTAATATATTATATATAAATATCATCTCAGATCTCACACGTCCTGTACCCCCCAGCCCCTCAGCCCCGCAGGAATATTAATATATTATATATAAATATCATCTCAGATCTCACACGTCCTGTACCCCCAGCCCCTCAGCCCCGCAGGAATATTAATATATTATATATAAATATCATCTCAGATCTCACACGTCCTGTACCCCCCAGCCCCTCAGCCCCGCAGGAATATTAATATATTATATATAAATATAATCTCAGATCTCACACGTCCTGTACCCCCCAGCCCCTCAGCCCCCCCGCAGGAATATTAATATATTATATATAAATATCATCTCAGATCTCACACGTCCTGTACCCCCAGCCCCTCAGCCCCGCAGGAATATTAATATATTATATATAAATATCATCTCAGATCTCACACGTCCTGTACCCCCCAGCCCCTCAGCCCCGCAGGAATATTAATATATTATATATAAATATCATCTCAGATCTCACACATCCTGTACCCCCCAGCCCCTCAGCCCCGCAGGAATATTAATATATTATATATAAATATCATCTCAGATCTCACACGTCCTGTACCCCCCAGCCCCTCAGCCCCGCAGGAATATTAATATATTATAAATAAATATCATCTCAGATCTCACACGTCCTGTACCCCCCAGCCCCTCAGCCCCGCAGGAATATTAATATATTATATATAAATATAATCTCAGATCTCACACGTCCTGTACCCCCCAGCCCCTCAGCCCCGCAGGAATATTAATATATTATATATAAATATCATCTCAGATCTCACACGTCCTGTACCCCCAGCCCCTCAGCCCCGCAGGAATATTAATATATTATATATAAATATAATCTCAGATCTCACACGTCCTGTACCCCCAGCCCCTCAGCCCCGCAGGAATATTAATATATTATATATAAATATCATCTCAGATCTCACACGTCCTGTACCCCCCAGCCCCTCAGCCCCGCAGGAATATTAATATATTATATATAAATATCATCTCAGATCTCACACGTCCTGTACCCCCAGCCCCTCAGCCCCGCAGGAATATTAATATATTATATATAAATATCATCTCAGATCTCACACGTCCTGTACCCCCAGCCCTTCAGCCCCGCAGGAATATTAATATATTATATATAAATATCATCTCAGATCTCACACGTCCTGTACCCCCCAGCCCCTCAGCCCCCCCGCAGGAATATTAATATATTATATATAAATATCATCTCAGATCTCACACGTCCTGTACCCCCAGCCCCTCAGCCCCGCAGGAATATTAATATATTATATATAAATATCATCTCAGATCTCACACGTCCTGTACCCCCAGCCCCTCAGCCCCGCAGGAATATTAATATATTATATATAAATATCATCTCAGATCTCACACGTCCTGTACCCCCAGCCCCTCAGCCCCGCAGGAATATTAATATATTATATATAAATATCATCTCAGATCTCACACGTCCTGTACCCCCCAGCCCCTCAGCCCCGCAGGAATATTAATATATTATATATAAATATAATCTCAGATCTCACACGTCCTGTACCCCCCAGCCCCTCAGCCCCCCCGCAGGAATATTAATATATTATATATAAATATCATCTCAGATCTCACACGTCCCGTACCCCCCCAGCCCCTCAGCCCCGCAGGAATATTAATATATTATATATAAATATAATCTCAGATCTCACACGTCCTGTACCCCCCAGCCCCTCAGCCCCCCCGCAGGAATATTAATATATTATATATAAATATAATCTCAGATCTCACACGTCCTGTAACCCCCAGCCCCTCAGCCCCGCAGGAATATTAATATATTATATATAAATATAATCTCAGATCTCACACGTCCTGTACCCCCCAGCCCCTCAGCCCCCCCGCAGGAATATTCTTCATTTTTTATCTAACTCCACCCCCACTCCGATCCAAAAGGACCCCACTGTGATCTAACCTGACCCCCACTCTGATCTAACCCCACTGTGATCTAACCCCATCCCACTCCGATCTAACAGGACCCCACTGTGACTGTAGGCTCACTTGAACTGAATCTTCATCTATTTCAGTCTAGGGGGAGGATTAGAGATCAAGTGAAACGCCAAGACATGAGCAGCTCAGAGGAGGAGGTGAGATCTCTTTCCTGTCATTTTCGATGTAATTATCTCGTTCAGCAGAGCAGTAATGGGCTGTAGTGATTATTACTGTAGTGATTATTACTGTAGTGATTATTACAGCCCTGTGACTGGGAGAGACACAGTGATTATTACTGTAGTGATTATTACTGTAGTGATTATTACAGCCCTGTGACTGGGAGAGACACAGTGATTATTACTGTAATGATTATTACTGCAGTGATTATTACAGCCCTGTGACTGGGAGAGACACAGTGATTATTACTGTAGTGATTATTACAGCCCTGTGACTGGGGGAGACACAGTGATTATTACTGTAGTGATTATTACTGTAGTGATTATTACAGCCCTGTGACTGGGAGAGACAGTGATTATTACTGTAGTGATTATTACAGCCCTGTGACTGGGAGAGACACAGTGATTATTACTGTAGTGATTATTACAGCCCTGTGACTGGGGGAGACACAGTGATTATTACTGTAGTGATTATTACTGTAGTGATTATTACAGCCCTGTGACTGGGAGAGACACAGTGATTATTACTGTAGTGATTATTACTGTAGTGATTATTACAGCCCTGTGACTGGGAGAGACACAGTGATTATTACTGTAGTGATTATTACAGCCCTGTGACTGGGGGAGACACAGTGATTATTACTGTAGTGATTATTACAGCCCTGTGACTGGGAGAGACACAGTGATTATTACTGTAGTGATTATTACTGTAGTGATTATTACAGCCCTGTGACTGGGAGAGACACAGTGATTATTACTGTAGTGATTATTACTGTAGTGATTATTACAGCCCTGTGACTGGGGGAGACACAGTGATTATTACTGTAGTGATTATTACAGCCCTGTGACTGGGAGAGACACAGTGATTATTACTGTAGTGATTATTACTGTAGTGATTATTACAGCCCTGTGACTGGGAGACACAGTGATTATTACTGTAGTGATTATTACTGTAGTGATTATTACAGCCCTGTGACTGGGAGACACAGTGATTATTACTGTAGTGATTATTACATCCCTGTGACAGGGAGAGACACAGTGATTATTACTGTAGTGATTATTACAGCCCTGTGACAGGGAGAGACACAGTGATTATTACTGTAGTGATTATTACAGCCCTGTGACTGGGGGAGACACAGTGATTATTACTGTAGTGATTATTACAGCCCTGTGACTGGGAGAGACACAGTGATTATTACTGTAGTGATTATTACTGTAGTGATTATTACAGCCCTGTGACTGGGAGAGACACAGTAATTATTACTGTAGTGATTATTACAGCCCTGTGACTGGGGGAGACACAGTGATTATTACTGTAGTGATTATTACAGCCCTGTGACTGGGAGACACAGTGATTATTACTGTAGTGATTATTACAGCCCTGTGACTGGGAGACACAGTGATTATTACTGTAGTGATTATTACAGCCCTGTGACAGGGAGAGACACAGTGATTATTACTGTAGTGATTATTACAGCCCTGTGACTGGGAGAGACACAGTGATTATTACTGTAGTGATTATTACTGCCCTGTGACTGGGAGAGACACAGTGATTATTACTGTAGTGATTATTACTGTAGTGATTATTACAGCCCTGTGACTGGGAGAGACACAGTGATTATTACTGTAGTGATTATTACAGCCCTGTGACTGGGAGAGACACAGTGATTATTACTGTAGTGATTATTACAGCCCTGTGACTGGGAGAGACACAGTGATTATTACTGCAGTGATTATTACAGCCCTGTGACTGGGAGAGACACAGTGATTATTACTGTAGTGATTATTACAGCCCTGTGACTGGGGGAGACACAGTGATTATTACTGTAGTGATTATTACAGCCCTGTGACTGGGAGAGACACAGTGATTATTACTGTAGTGATTATTACAGC
This sequence comes from Atractosteus spatula, assembly GCF_055471065.1. Lineage (NCBI taxonomy): Eukaryota > Metazoa > Chordata > Actinopteri > Semionotiformes > Lepisosteidae > Atractosteus > Atractosteus spatula. The sequence continues at coordinate 877,525 of NW_028296651.1, forward strand.
CCTGTGACTGGGAGAGACACAGTGATTATTACTGTAGTGATTATTACAGCCCTGTGACTGGGAGACACAGTGATTATTACTGTAGTGATTATTACAGCCCTGTGACTGGGAGAGACACAGTGATTATTACTGTAGTGATTATTACTGCCCTGTGACTGGGAGAGACACAGTGATTATTACTGTAGTGATTATTACAGCCCTGTGACTGGGAGAGACACAGTGATTATTACTGCAGTGATTATTACAGCCCTGTGACTGGGAGAGACACAGTGATTATTACTGCAGTGATTATTACAGCCCTGTGACTGGGAGAGACACAGTGATTATTACTGTAGTGATTATTACTGTAGTGATTATTACAGCCCTGTGACTGGGAGAGACACAGTGATTATTACTGTAGTGATTATTACAGCCCTGTGACTGGGAGAGACACAGTGATTATTACTGTAGTGATTATTACTGCAGTGATTATTACTGTAGTGATTATTACAGCCCTGTGACTGGGAGAGACACAGTGATTATTACTGTAGTTATTATTACTGCAGTGATTATTACTGTAGTGATTATTACAGCCCTGTGACTGGGAGAGACACAGTGATTATTACTGTAGTGATTATTACTGCCCTGTGACTGGGAGAGACACAGTGATTATTACTGTAGTGATTATTACAGCCCTGTGACTGGGAGAGACACAGTGATTATTACTGTAGTGATTATTACTGCCCTGTGACTGGGAGAGACACAGTGATTATTACTGTAGTGATTATTACAGCCCTGTGACTGGGAGAGACACAGTGATTATTACTGTAGTGATTATTACTGCAGTGATTATTACAGCCCTGTGACTGGGAGAGACACAGTGATTATTATTGTAGTGATTATTACAGCCCTGTGACTGGGAGAGACACAGTGATTATTACTGTAGTGATTATTACTGCAGTGATTATTACAGCCCTGTGACTGGGAGAGACACAGTGATTATTACTGTAGTGATTATTACTGCCCTGTGACTGGGAGAGACACAGTGATTATTACTGTAGTGATTATTACTGCAGTGATTATTACAGCCCTGTGACTGGGAGAGACACAGTGATTATTACTGTAGTGATTATTACTGCAGTGATTATTACTGCCCTGTGACTGGGAGAGACACAGTGATTATTACTGTAGTGATTATTACAGCCCTGTGACTGGGAGAGACACAGTGATTATTACTGTAGTGATTATTACTGTAGTGATTATTACAGCCCTGTGACTGGGAGAGACACAGTGATTATTACTGTAGTGATTATTACTGCAGTGATTATTACAGCCCTGTGACTGGGAGAGACACAGTGATTATTACTGTAGTGATTATTACTGTAGTGATTATTACAGCCCTGTGACTGGGAGAGACACAGTGATTATTACTGTAGTGATTATTACTGCCCTGTGACTGGGAGAGACACAGTGATTATTACTGTAGTGATTATTACTGTAGTGATTATTACAGCCCTGTGACTGGGAGAGACAGTGATTATTACTGTAATGATTATTACAGCCCTGTGACTGGGAGAGACACAGTGATTATTACTGCAATGATTATTACAGCCCTGTGACTGGGGGAGACACAGTGATTATTACTGTAGTGATTATTACAGCCCTGTGACTGGGAGAGACACAGTGATTATTACTGTAGTGATTATTACAGCCCTGTGACTGGGAGAGACACAGTGATTATTACTGTAGTGATTATTACTGCAGTGATTATTACAGCCCTGTGACTGGGAGAGACACAGTGATTATTACTGTAGTGATTATTACTGTAGTGATTATTACAGCCCTGTGACTGGGAGAGACACAGTGATTATTACTGTAGTGATTATTACAGCCCTGTGACTGGGGGAGACACAGTGATTATTACTGTAGTGATTATTACAGCCCTGTGACTGGGAGAGACACAGTGATTATTACTGCAGTGATTATTACTGCAGTGATTATTACAGCCCTGTGACTGGGAGAGACACAGTGATTATTACTGTAGTGATTATTACAGCCCTGTGACTGGGAGAGACACAGTGATTATTACTGTAGTGATTATTACTGCAGTGATTATTACTGCCCTGTGACTGGGAGAGACACAGTGATTATTACTGTAGTGATTATTACTGTAGTGATTATTACAGCCCTGTGACTGGGAGAGACACAGTGATTATTACTGTAGTGATTATTACTGCAGTGATTATTACAGCCCTGTGACTGGGAGACACAGTGATTATTATTGTAGTGATTATTACAGCCCTGTGACTGGGAGAGACACAGTGATTATTACTGTAGTGATTATTACAGCCCTGTGACTGGGAGAGACACAGTGATTATTACTGTAGTGATTATTACTGTAGTGATTATTACAGCCCTGTGACTGGGAGAGACACAGTGATTATTACTGTAGTGATTATTACTGCCCTGTGACTGGGAGAGACACAGTGATTATTACTGTAGTGATTATTACAGCCCTGTGACTGGGAGAGACACAGTGATTATTACTGTAGTGATTATTACTGTAGTGATTATTACAGCCCTGTGACTGGGGGAGACACAGTGATTATTACTGTAGTTATTATTACTGCCCTGTGACTGGGAGAGACACAGTGATTATTACTGTAGTGATTATTACAGCCCTGTGACTGGGAGAGACACAGTGATTATTACTGCAGTGATTATTACTGTAGTGATTATTACAGCCCTGTGACTGGGAGAGACACAGTGATTATTACTGCAGTGATTATTACAGCCCTGTGACTGGGAGAGACACAGTGATTATTACTGTAGTGATTATTACTGTAGTGATTATTACAGCCCTGTGACTGGGAGAGACACAGTGATTATTACTGTAGTGATTATTACTGCCCTGTGACTGGGAGAGACACAGTGATTATTACTGTAGTGATTATTACAGCCCTGTGACTGGGAGAGACACAGTGATTATTACTGTAGTGATTATTACTGTAGTGATTATTACAGCCCTGTGACTGGGGGAGACACAGTGATTATTACTGTAGTGATTATTACTGCCCTGTGACTGGGAGAGACACAGTGATTATTACTGTAGTGATTATTACAGCCCTGTGACTGGGGGAGACACAGTGATTATTACTGTAGTGATTATTACTGCCCTGTGACTGGGAGAGACACAGTGATTATTACTGTAGTGATTATTACAGCCCTGTGACTGGGAGACACAGTGATTATTACTGTAGTGATTATTACTGCCCTGTGACTGGGAGAGACACAGTGATTATTACTGTAGTGATTATTACAGCCCTGTGACTGGGAGAGACACAGTGATTATTACTGTAGTGATTATTACTGTAGTGATTATTACAGCCCTGTGACTGGGAGAGACACAGTGATTATTACTGTAGTGATTATTACTGCCCTGTGACTGGGAGAGACACAGTGATTATTACTGTAGTGATTATTACGCCCTGTGACTGGGAGAGACACAGTGATTATTACTGTAGTGATTATTACTGCCCTGTGACTGGGAGAGACACAGTGATTATTACTGTAGTGATTATTACTGTAGTGATTATTACAGCCCTGTGACTGGGAGAGACACAGTGATTATTACTGTAGTGATTATTACTGCCCTGTGACTGGGAGAGACACAGTGATTATTACTGTAGTGATTACTACTGTAGTGATTATTACAGCCCTGTGACTGGGAGAGACACAGTGATTATTACTGTAGTGATTATTACAGCCCTGTGACTGGGAGAGACACAGTGATTATTACTGTAGTGATTATTACTGCCCTGTGACTGGGAGAGACACAATGATTATTACTGTAGTGATTATTACAGCCCTGTGACTGGGAGAGACACAGTGATTATTACTGTAGTGATTATTACAGCCCTGTGACTGGGAGAGACACAGTGATTATTACTGCAGTGATTATTACAGCCCTGTGACTGGGAGAGACACAGTGATTATTACTGTAGTGATTATTACAGCCCTGTGACTGGGAGAGACACAGTGATTATTACTGCAGTGATTATTACAGCCCTGTGACTGGGAGAGACACAGTGATTATTACTGTAGTGATTATTACTGCAGTGATTATTACAGCCCTGTGACTGGGAGAGACACAGTGATTATTACTGTAGTGATTATTACTGTAGTGATTATTACAGCCCTGTGACTGGGAGAGACACAGTGATTATTACTGTAGTGATTATTACTGTAGTGATTATTACAGCCCTGTGACTGGGAGAGACAGTGATTATTACTGTAGTGATTATTACAGCCCTGTGACTGGGAGAGACACAGTGATTATTACTGCAGTGATTATTACAGCCCTGTGACTGGGGGAGACACAGTGATTATTACTGTAGTGATTATTACAGCCCTGTGACTGGGAGAGACACAGTGATTTTTACTGCAGTGATTATTACAGCCCTGTGACTGGGAGAGACACAGTGATTATTACTGTAGTGATTATTACTGTAGTGATTATTACAGCCCTGTGACTGGGGGAGACACAGTGATTATTACTGTAGTGATTATTACAGCCCTGTGACTGGGAGAGACACAGTGATTATTACTGTAGTGATTATTACTGCAGTGATTATTACAGCCCTGTGACTGGGAGAGACACAGTGATTATTACTGTAGTGATTATTACAGCCCTGTGACTGGGAGAGACACAGTGATTATTACTGTAGTGATTATTACTGTAGTGATTATTACAGCCCTGTGACTGGGAGAGACACAGTGATTATTACTGTAGTGATTATTACTGCCCTGTGACTGGGAGAGACACAGTGGGTGTTAGTGGGTTTGTTGATGTGCACCTCAGGAGGACCAGTATGAGGACCTCAGGGTCTTCTTCACCAGGAGCGAGTGGGCTGAGCTGCAGCAGTGGGAGAAGATCAGATACAGAAACATCAAGAGGAACCATGAAGCCATGATTCACATAGGTACCCCTGCCTCCACACGCTGTCACCCCCACACACTGAGGTACCCCAGCCTCCACACGCTGTCACCCCCACACACTGAGGTACCCCAGCCTCCACACACACCCCCACACACTGAGGTACCCCTGCCTCCACACACACCCCCACTCACTGAGGTACCCCTGCCTCCACACGCTGTCACCCCCACACACTGAGGTACCCCAGCCTCTACACACTGTCACCCCCACACACTGAGGTACCCCAGCCTCCACACGCCGTCACCCCCACACACTGAGGTACCCCAGCCTCCACACGCTGTCACCCCCACACACTGAGGTACCCCAGCCTCTACACACTGTCACCCCCACACACTGAGGTACCCCAGCCTCCACACACACCCCCACACACTGAGGTACCCCTGCCTCCACACGCTGTCACCCCCACACACTGAGGTACCCCAGCCTCCACACGCTGTCATCCCCACACACTGAGGTACCCCAGCCTCCACACACACCCCCACACACTGAGGTACCCCTGCCTCCACACGCTGTCACCCCCACACACTGAGGTACCCCAGCCTCCACACACACCCCCACACACTGAGGTACCCCTGCCTCCACACGCTGTCACCCCCACACACTGAGGTACCCCAGCCTCCACACGCTGTCACCCCCACACACTGAGGTACCCCTGCCTCCACACGCTGTCACCCCCACACACTGAGGTACCCCAGCCTCTACACACTGTCACCCCCACACACTGAGGTACCCCTGCCTCCACACGCTGTCACCCCCACACACTGAGGTACCCCAGCCTCTACACACTGTCACCCCCACACACTGAGGTACCCCAGCCTCTACACACCCCCACACACTGAGGTACCCCTGCCTCCACACGCTGTCACCCCCACACACTGAGGTACCCCAGCCTCTACACACTGTCACCCCCACACACTGAGGTACCCCAGCCTCTACACACCCCCACACACTGAGGTACCCCTGCCTCCACATGCTGTCACCCCCACACACTGAGGTACCCCAGCCTCCACACACACCCCCACACACTGAGGTACCCCTGCCTCCACACGCTGTCACCCCCACACACTGAGGTACCCCAGCCTCCACACACTGTCACCCCCACACACTGAGGTACCCCAGCCTCCACACACACCCCCACACACTGAGGTACCCCTGCCTCCACACGCTGTCACCCCCACACACTGAGGTACCCCAGCCTTCACACACTGTCACCCCCACACACTGAGGTACCCCAGCCTCTACACACCGTTACCCCCACACACTGAGGTACCCCAGCCTCCACACGCCGTCACCCCCACACACTGAGGTACCCCAGCCTCCACACACCCCCACACACTGAAGTACCCCAGCCTCCACACACACCCCCACACACTGAGGTACCCCAGCCTCCACACACACCCCCACACACTGAGGTACCCCTGCCTCCACACGCTGTCACCCCCACACACTGAGGTACCCCAGCCTCTACACGCTGTCACCCCCACACACTGAGGTACCCCAGCCTCCACACACCCCCACACACTGAGGTACCCCAGCCTCTACACACTGTCACCCCCACACCCTGAGGTACCCCAGCCTCCAGACTGTCACCCCCACACACTGAGGTACTCCAGCCTCTACACACTGTCACCCCCACACACTGAGGTACCCCAGCCTCCACACACACCCCCACACACTGAGGTACCCCTGCCTCCACACACTGTCACCCCCACACACTGAGGTACCCCAGCCTCCACACGCTGTCACCCCCACACACTGAGGTACCCCAGCCTCCACACACACCCCCACACACTGAGGTACCCCAGCCTCCAGACTGTCACCCTCACACACTGAGGTACCCCAGCCTCCACACACTGTCACCCCCACACACTGAGGTACCCCAGCCTCCACACACACCCCCACACACTGAGGTACCCCTGCCTCCACACGCTGTCACCCCCACACACTGAGGTACCCCAGCCTCCACACACACCCCCACACACTGAGGTACCCCAGCCTCCACACGCTGTCACCCCCACACACTGAGGTACCCCAGCCTCCACACACACCCCCACACACTGAGGTACCCCTGCCTCCACACACACCCCCACACACTGAGGTACCCCAGCCTCCACACGCTGTCACCCCCACACACTGAGGTACCCCAGCCTCCACACACACCCCCACACACTGAGGTACCCCTGCCTCCACACACACCCCCACACACTGAGGTACCCCAGCCTCCACACACTGTCACCCCCACACACTGAGGTACCCCTGCCTCCACACGCTGTCACCCCCACACACTGAGGTACCCCAGCCTCCACACACACCCCCACACACTGAGGTACCCCAGCCTCCACACGCTGTCACCCCCACACACTGAGGTACCCCAGCCTCCACACACACCCCCACACACTGAGGTACCCCTGCCTCCACACGCTGTCACCCCCACACACTGAGGTACCCCAGCCTCCACACGCTGTCACCCCCACACACTGAGGTACCCCAGCCTCCACACACACCCCCACACACTGAGGTACCCCTGCCTCCACACGCTGTCACCCCCACACACTGAGGTACCCCAGCCTCCACACACCCCCACACACTGAGGTACCCCAGCCTCCACACACTGTCACCTCCACACACTGAGGTACCCCAGCCTCTACACACCCCCACACACTGAGGTACCCCTGCCTCCACACGCTGTCACCCCCACACACTGAGGTACCCCAGCCTCTACACACCCCCACACACTGAGGTACCCCTGCCTCCACATGCTGTCACCCCCACCCACTGAGGTACCCCAGCCTCTACACACACCCCCATACACTGAGGTACCCCTGCCTCCACACACTGTTACCCCCACACACTGAGGTACCCCTGCCTCCACACGCTGTCACCCCCACACACTGAGGTACCCCAGCCTCTACACACACCCCCACACACTGAGGTACCCCAGCCTCCACACACCCCCACACACTGAGGTACCCCAGCCTCCACACGCTGTCACCCCCACACACTGAGGTACCCCTGCCTCCACACGCTGTCACCCCCACACACTGAGGTACCCCAGCCTCCAGACTGTCACCCCCACACACTGAGGTACCCCAGCCTCTACACGCTGTTACCCCCACACACTGAGGTACCCCAGCCTCCACACGCCGTCACCCCCACACACTGAGGTACCCCTGCCTCCACACGCTGTCACCCCCACACACTGAGGTACCCCTGCCTCCACACACTGTCACCCCCACACACTGAGGTACCCCAGCCTCCACACACACCCCCACACACTGAGGTACCCCTGCCTCCACACGCTGTCACCCCCACACACTGAGGTACCCCAGCCTCCACACACTGTCACCCCCACACACTGAGGTACCCCAGCCTCCACACACACCCCCACACACTGAGGTACCCCTGCCTCCACACGCTGTCACCCCCACACACTGAGGTACCCCAGCCTTCACACACTGTCACCCCCACACACTGAGGTACCCCAGCCTCTACACACCGTTACCCCCACACACTGAGGTACCCCAGCCTCCACACGCCGTCACCCCCACACACTGAGGTACCCCAGCCTCCACACACCCCCACACACTGAAGTACCCCAGCCTCCACACACACCCCCACACACTGAGGTACCCCAGCCTCCACACACACCCCCACACACTGAGGTACCCCTGCCTCCACACGCTGTCACCCCCACACACTGAGGTACCCCAGCCTCTACACGCTGTCACCCCCACACACTGAGGTACCCCAGCCTCCACACACCCCCACACACTGAGGTACCCCAGCCTCTACACACTGTCACCCCCACACCCTGAGGTACCCCAGCCTCCAGACTGTCACCCCCACACACTGAGGTACTCCAGCCTCTACACACTGTCACCCCCACACACTGAGGTACCCCAGCCTCCACACACACCCCCACACACTGAGGTACCCCTGCCTCCACACACTGTCACCCCCACACACTGAGGTACCCCAGCCTCCACACGCTGTCACCCCCACACACTGAGGTACCCCAGCCTCCACACACACCCCCACACACTGAGGTACCCCAGCCTCCAGACTGTCACCCTCACACACTGAGGTACCCCAGCCTCCACACACTGTCACCCCCACACACTGAGGTACCCCAGCCTCCACACACACCCCCACACACTGAGGTACCCCTGCCTCCACACGCTGTCACCCCCACACACTGAGGTACCCCAGCCTCCACACGCTGTCACCCCCACACACTGAGGTACCCCAGCCTCCACACACACCCCCACACACTGAGGTACCCCAGCCTCCACACGCTGTCACCCCCACACACTGAGGTACCCCAGCCTCCACACACACCCCCACACACTGAGGTACCCCTGCCTCCACACACACCCCCACACACTGAGGTACCCCAGCCTCCACACGCTGTCACCCCCACACACTGAGGTACCCCAGCCTCCACACACACCCCCACACACTGAGGTACCCCTGCCTCCACACACACCCCCACACACTGAGGTACCCCAGCCTCCACACACTGTCACCCCCACACACTGAGGTACCCCTGCCTCCACACGCTGTCACCCCCACACACTGAGGTACCCCAGCCTCCACACACACCCCCACACACTGAGGTACCCCAGCCTCCACACGCTGTCACCCCCACACACTGAGGTACCCCAGCCTCCACACACACCCCCACACACTGAGGTACCCCTGCCTCCACACGCTGTCACCCCCACACACTGAGGTACCCCAGCCTCCACACGCTGTCACCCCCACACACTGAGGTACCCCAGCCTCCACACACACCCCCACACACTGAGGTACCCCTGCCTCCACACGCTGTCACCCCCACACACTGAGGTACCCCAGCCTCCACACGCTGTCACCCCCACACACTGAGGTACCCCAGCCTCCACACACACCCCCACACACTGAGGTACCCCTGCCTCCACACGCTGTCACCCCCACACACTGAGGTACCCCAGCCTCCACACACCCCCACACACTGAGGTACCCCTGCCTCCACACGCTGTCACCCCCACACACTGAGGTACCCCAGCCTCCACACACCCCCACACACTGAGGTACCCCAGCCTCCACACACTGTCACCTCCACACACTGAGGTACCCCAGCCTCTACACACCCCCACACACTGAGGTACCCCTGCCTCCACATGCTGTCACCCCCACCCACTGAGGTACCCCAGCCTCTACACACACCCCCATACACTGAGGTACCCCTGCCTCCACACACTGTTACCCCCACACACTGAGGTACCCCTGCCTCCACACGCTGTCACCCCCACACACTGAGGTACCCCAGCCTCTACACACACCCCCACACACTGAGGTACCCCAGCCTCCACACACCCCCACACACTGAGGTACCCCAGCCTCCACACGCTGTCACCCCCACACACTGAGGTACCCCTGCCTCCACACGCTGTCACCCCCACACACTGAGGTACCCCAGCCTCCAGACTGTCACCCCCACACACTGAGGTACCCCAGCCTCTACACGCTGTTACCCCCACACACTGAGGTACCCCAGCCTCCACACGCCGTCACCCCCACACACTGAGGTACCCCTGCCTCCACACGCTGTCACCCCCACACACTGAGGTACCCCTGCCTCCACACACTGTCACCCCCACACACTGAGGTACCCCAGCCTCTACACGCCGTCACCCCCACACACTGAGGTGTGTAACAGCTGTAGTACAGGCTGCTCTCCTGTCTGCCTGCTCAGGCCTCAGCTCTCCCACTCCAGTCTTCATGTGCCGCAGCAGAGACAGGAGGACAGCGCCCCCTGCTGCTGACCGCAGTGACTCGGAGGAGGAGTGGACCCCCAGTCTGGAGCGCCAGGCACCCCGTAAGCTGAGGGCCAGAGCAACACACTGTCACTGACTGAGGAGCAACACACTGTCACTGACTGAAGAGGATCACACTGTCACTGACTGAGGAGCAACACACTGTCACTGACTGAGCAACACACTGTCACTGAGCAACACACTGTCACAGACTGAGGAGCAACACACTGTCATTGACTGAGCAACACACTGTCACTGAGCAACACACTGTCACTGACTGAGGAGCAACACACTGTCACTGAGCAACACACTCCCACTGACTGAGCAACACACTGTCACTGAGCAACACACTGTCACTGACTGAGGAGCAACACACTGTCACTGACTGAGCAACACACTGTCACTGAGCAACACACTGTCACAGACTGAGGAGCAACACACTGTCATTGACTGAGCAACACACTGTCACTGAGCAACACACTGTCACTGACTGAGCAACACACTGTCACTGAGCAACACACTGTCACTGACTGAGGAGCAACACACTGTCACTGACTGAGGAGCAACACACTGTCACTGAGCAACACACTGTCACTGACTGAGGAGCAACACACTGTCACTGAGCAACACACTGTCACAGACTGAGGAGCAACACACTGTCATTGACTGAGCAACACACTGTCACTGAGCAACACACTGTCACTGACTGAGCAACACACTGTCACTGAGCAACACACTGTCACAGACTGAGGAGCAACACACTGTCACTGACTGAGCAACACACTGTCACTGAGCAATACACTGTCACTGACTGAGCAACACACTGTCACTGAGCAACACACTCCCACTGACTGAGCAACACACTGTCACTGACTGAGGAGCAACACACTGTCACTGAGCAACACACTGTCACTGACTGAGGAGCAACACACTGTCACTGAGCAACACACTGTCACAGACTGAGGAGCAAAACACTGTCATTGACTGAGCAACACACTGTCACTGAGCAACACACTGTCACTGACTGAGCAACACACTGTCACTGAGCAACACACTGTCACTGACTGAGCAACACACTGTCACTGAGCAACACACTCCCACTGGCTGAGGAGCAACACACTGTCACTGAGCAACACACTGTCACAGACTGAGGAGCAACACACTGTCACTGACTGAGCAACACACTGTCACTGAGCAACACACTGTCACTGACTGAGCAACACACTGTCACTGAGCAACACACTCCCACTGACTGAGGAGCAACACACTGTCACAGACTGAGGAGCAACACACTGTCATTGACTGAGCAACACACTGTCACTGAGCAACACACTGTCACTGACTGAGCAACACACTGTCACTGAGCAACACACTCCCACTGACTGAGGAGCAACACACTGTCACTGACTGAGGAGCAACACACTGTCACTGAGCAACACACTGTCACTGACTGAGCAACACACTGTCACTGAGCAACACACTCCCACTGACTGAGCAACACACTGTCACTGAGCAACACACTGTCACTGACTGAGGAGCAACACACTGTCACTGACTGAGCAACACACTGTCACTGAGCAACACACTGTCACAGACTGAGGAGCAACACACTGTCATTGACTGAGCAACACACTGTCACTGAGCAACACACTGTCACTGACTGAGCAACACACTGTCACTGAGCAACACACTGTCACTGACTGAGGAGCAACACACTGTCACTGAGCAACACACTGTCACTGACTGAGGAGCAACACACTGTCACTGAGCAACACACTGTCACAGACTGAGGAGCAACACACTGTCACAGACTGAGGAGCAACACACTGTCACTGACTGAGGAGCAACACACTGTCACTGAGCAACACACTCCCACTGACTGAGGAGCAACACACTGTCACTGACTGAAGAGGATCACACTGTCACTGACTGAGGAGCAACACACTGTCACTGAGCAACACACTGTCACTGACTGAGCAACACACTGTCACTGAGCAACACACTGTCACTGACTGAGGAGCAACACACTGTCACTGACTGAAGAGGATCACACTGTCACTGACTGAGCAACACACTGTCACTGAGCAACACACTGTCACAGACTGAGGAGCAACACACTGTCACTGACTGAGCAACACACTGTCACTGAGCAACACACTGTCACTGACTGAGGAGCAACACACTGTCACTGACTGAGCAACACACTCCCACTGACTGAGGAGCAACACACTGTCACTGACTGAGCAACACACTGTCACTGAGCAACACACTGTCACTGACTGAGGAGCAACACACTGTCACTGACTGAGCAACACACTGTCACTGAGCAACACACTGTCACTGACTGAGCAACACACTGTCACTGAGCAACACACTGTCACTGACTGAGGAGCAACACACTGTCACTGAGCAACACACTGTCACAGACTGAGCAACACACTGTCACTGAGCAACACACTCCCACTGACTGAGGAGCAACACACTGTCACTGACTGAGGAGCAACACACTGTCACTGAGCAACACACTGTCACTGACTGAGCAAAACACTGTCACTGAGCAACACACTGTCACTGACTGAGGAGCAACACACTGTCACTGAGCAACACACTGTCACAGACTGAGGAGCAACACACTGTCACTGACTGAGCAACACACTGTCACTGAGCAACACACTGTCACAGACTGAGGAGCAACACACTGTCACTGACTGAGCAACACACTGTCACTGAGCAACACACTGTCACTGACTGAGGAGCAACACACTGTCACTGAGCAACACACTGTCACTGACTGAGGAGCAACACACTGTCACTGAGCAACACACTGTCACAGACTGAGGAGCAACACACTGTCACTGACTGAGCAACACACTGTCACTGAGCAACACACTGTCACAGACTGAGGAGCAACACACTGTCACTGACTGAGCAACACACTGTCACTGAGCAACACACTGTCACTGACTGAGGAGCAACACACTGTCACTGAGCAACACACTCCCACTGACTGAGGAGCAACACACTGTCACTGACTGAGGAGCAACACACTGTCACTGAGCAACACACTGTCACTGACTGAGGAGCAACACACTGTCACAGACTGAGGACACACAGCAACACATCTGACTCTCCTCACTCACCCCCGTGACACACAACAACACATCTGACTCTCCTCACTAACCCCCGAGACACACAGCAACACAACTGACTCCTCAGCTTGTGTATTTTTCCCACAGGAGGAAGATTTCGTCCCCCTGCTGGCAGAGCAGTGAGCGCTCCCCCCAGACGCACCGCCAGTAGGAGTCCGGCTGTGGCCCTGAGTCGGGACAGCAGCCAGGTGCTTACAAGACACTCCTGCAACCCTTCGCCCTTAGTGCTGTAACCTACCAGTCCTGTCCTGTCCTGTAGCTCCCAGTGCTCTCCTGTCCTCAGGGTCTCCAGCAGTGTGCTCAGTGCTGTAACCTACCAGTCCTGTCCTGTAGCTCCCAGTGCTCTCTTGTCCTCAGGGTCTCCAGCAGTGTGCTCAGTGCTGTAACCTACCAGTCCTGTCCTGTAGCTCCCAGTGCTCTCCTGTCCTCAGGGTCTCCAGCAGTGTGCTCAGTGCTGTAACCTACCAGTCCTGTCCTGTCCTGTAGCTCCCAGTGCTCTCTTGTCCTCAGGGTCTCCAGCAGTGTGCTCAGTGCTGTAACCTACCAGTCCTGTCCTGTCCTGTAGCTCCCAGTGCTCTCCTGTCCTCAGGGTCTCCAGCAGTGTGCTCAGTGCTGTAACCTACCAGTCCTGTCCTGTAGCTCCCAGTGCTCTCCTGTCCTCAGGGTCTCCAGCAGTGTGCTCAGTGCTGTAACCTACCAGTCCTGTCCTGTCCTGTAGCTCCCAGTGCTCTCCTGTCCTCAGGGTCTCCAGCAGTGTGCTCAGTGCTGTAACCTACCAGTCCTGTCCTGTAGCTCCCAGTGCTCTCCTGTCCTCAGGGTCTCCAGGAGTGTGCTCAGTGCTGTAACCTACCAGTCCTGTCCTGTAGCTCCCAGTGCTCTCCTGTCCTCAGGGTCTCCAGCAGTGTGCTCAGTGCTGTAACCTACCAGTCCTGTCCTGTCCTGTAGCTCCCAGTGCTCTCCTGTCTTCAGGGTCTCCAGCAGTGTGCTCAGTGCTGTAACCTACCAGTCCTGTCCTGTCCTGTAGCTCCCAGTGCTCTCTTGTCCTCAGGGTCTCCAGCAGTGTGCTCAGTGCTGTAACCTACCAGTCCTGTCCTGTAGCTCCCAGTGCTCTCCTGTCCTCAGGGTCTCCAGCAGTGTGCTCAGTGCTGTAACCTACCAGTCCTGTCCTGTAGCTCCCAGTGCTCTCCTGTCCTCAGGGTCTCCAGCAGTGTGCTCAGTGCTGTAACCTACCAGTCCTGTCCTGTAGCTCCCAGTGCTCTCCTGTCCTCAGGGTCTCCAGCAGTGTGCTCAGTGCTGTAACCTACCAGTCCTGTCCTGTAGCTCCCAGTGCTCTCCTGTCCTCAGGGTCTCCAGCAGTGTGCTCAGTGCTGTAACCTACCAGTCCTGTCCTGTAGCTCCCAGTGCTCTCCTGTTCTCAGGGTCTCCAGCAGTGTGCTCAGTGCTGTAACCTACCAGTCCTGTCCTGTAGCTCCCAGTGCTCTCCTGTCCTCAGGGTCTCCAGCAGTGTGCTCAGTGCTGTAACCTACCAGTCCTGTCCTGTCCTGTAGCTCCCAGTGCTCTCCTGTCCTCAGGGTCTCCAGCAGTGTGCTCAGTGCTGTAACCCTACCAGTCCTGTCCTGTAGCTCCCAGTGCTCTCCTGTCCTCAGGGTCTCCAGCAGTGTGCTCAGTGCTGTAACCTACCAGTCCTGTCCTGTAGCTCCCAGTGCTCTCCTGTCCTCAGGGTCTCCAGCAGTGTTTGACTCTGATCTTTCATCTGTCTAATCTCTCAGCCCCGTTCCAGTAACACCAGGACTGATACTGGTTCCAGATCGGGGGACCCAGGCGCTGCTCCCAGCCTGTCTCAAGAGGAGGATCAGAGACATTCAAGTTCTCCAAAGGTCCAAAAAGTGCAGCCAGGTGAGACTGAACTGTCTGTTCACACCAGGTGAGGGGAGCAGGTGTGTAACTGCAGCCGGGTGAGAGTGAGGAGTCTGTTCACACCAGGTGAGGGGAGCAGGTGTGTATCTGCAGCCGGGCGAGAGTGAACAGTCTGTTCACACCAGGTGAGGGGAGCAGGTGTGTAACTGCAGCCAGGCGAGAGTGAGGAGTCTGTTCACACCAGGTGAGGGGAGCAGGTGTGTATCTGCAGCCGGGCGAGAGTGAACAGTCTGTTCACACCAGCGTAGGGGAGCAGGTGTGTAACTGCAGCCGGGCGAGAGTGAACAGTCTGTTCACACCAGCGTAGGGGAGCAGGTGTGTAACTGCAGCCGGGTGAGAGTGAACAGTCTGTTCACACCAGCGTAGGGGAGCAGGTGTGTAACTGCAGCCGGGCGAGAGTGAGGAGTCTGTTCACACCAGCGTAGGGGAGCAGGTGTGTATCTGCTGCCAGGTGAGAGTGAACAGTCTGTTCACACCTGGTGAGGGGAGCAGGTGTGTAACTGCAGCCAGGTGAGAGTGAACAGTCTGTTCACACCAGGTGAGGGGAGCAGGTGTGTAACTGCAGCCAGGTGAGAGTGAACAGTCTGTTCATACCAGGTGAGGGGAGCAGGTGTGTAACTGCAGCCGGGCGAGAGTGAGGAGTCTGTTCACACCAGGTGAGGGGAGCAGGTGTGTAACTGCAGCGGGGTGAGAGTGAGGAGTCTGTTCACACCAGCGTAGGGGAGCAGGTGTGTATCTGCAGCCGGGCGAGAGTGAACAGTCTGTTCACACCAGGTGAGGGGAGCAGGTGTGTAACTGCAGCCAGGTGAGAGTGAACAGTCTGTTCACACCTGGTGAGGGGAGCAGGTGTGTAACTGCAGCCAGGTGAGAGTGAACAGTCTGTTCACACCAGGTGAGGGGAGCAGGTGTGTAACTGCAGCCAGGTGAGAGTGAACAGTCTGTTCATACCAGGTGAGGGGAGCAGGTGTGTAACTGCAGCCGGGCGAGAGTGAGGAGTCTGTTTACACCAGCGTAGGGGAGCAGGTGTGTAACTGCAGCCGGGCGAGAGTGAACAGTCTGTTCACACCAGCGTAGGGGAGCAGGTGTGTAACTGCAGCCAGGCGAGAGTGAACAGTGTGTTCACACCAGGTGAGGGGAGCAGGTGTGTAACTGCAGCCAGGTGAGAGTGAACAGTCTGTTCATACCAGGTGAGGGGAGCAGGTGTGTAACTGCAGCCGGGCGAGAGTGAGGAGTCTGTTCACACCAGCGTAGGGGAGCAGGTGTGTAACTGCAGCCAGGCGAGAGTGAACAGTCTGTTCACACCAGCGTAGGGGAGCAGGTGTGTAACTGCAGCCGGGCGAGAGTGAGGAGTCTGTTCACACCTGGTGAGGGGAGCAGGTGTGTAACTGCAGCCAGGCGAGAGTGAACAGTCTGCTCACACCAGGTGAGGGGAGCAGGTGTGTAACTGCAGCCAGGTGAGAGTGAGGAGTCTGTTCACATCAGGTTAGGGGAGCAGGTGTGTAACTGCAGCCGGGTGAGAGTGAGGAGTCTGTTCACACCAGGTGAGGGGAGCAGGTGTGTAACTGCAGCGGGGTGAGAGTGAGGAGTCTGTTCACACCAGCGTAGGGGAGCAGGTGTGTAACTGCAGCCGGGTGAGAGTGAGGAGTCTGTTCACACCAGCGTAGGGGAGCAGGTGTGTAACTGCAGCCAGGCGAGAGTGAACAGTGTGTTCACACCAGGTGAGGGGAGCAGGTGTGTAACTGCAGCCGGGTGAGAGTGAGGAGTCTGTTCACACCAGCGTAGGGGAGCAGGTGTGTAACTGCAGCCAGGCGAGAGTGAACAGTCTGTTCACACCAGCGTAGGGGAGCAGGTGTGTAACTGCAGCCGGGCGAGAGTGAGGAGTCTGTTCACACCAGCGTAGGGGAGCAGGTGTGTAACTGCAGCCAGGTGAGAGTGAGGAGTCTGTTCACATCAGGTTAGGGGAGCAGGTGTGTAACTGCAGCCGGGTGAGAGTGAGGAGTCTGTTCACACCAGGTGAGGGGAGCAGGTGTGTAACTGCAGCCAGGTGAGAGTGAGGAGTCTGTTCACATCAGGTTAGGGGAGCAGGTGTGTAACTGCAGCCGGGTGAGAGTGAGGAGTCTGTTCACACCAGCGTAGGGGAGCAGGTGTGTAACTGCAGCCAGGCGAGAGTGAACAGTCTGTTCACACCAGCGTAGGGGAGCAGGTGTGTAACTGCAGCCAGGCGAGAGTGAACAGTCTGTTCACACCAGGTGAGGGGAGCAGGTGTGTAACTGCAGCCGGGTGAGAGTGAACAGTCTGTTCACACCAGGTGAGGGGAGCAGGTGTGTAACTGCAGCCGGGTGAGAGTGAGGAGTCTGTTCACACCAGGTGAGGGGAGCAGGTGTGTAACTGCAGCCGGGCGAGAGTGAACAGTCTGTTCACACCAGGTGAGGGGAGCAGGTGTGTAACTGCAGCCGGGTGAGAGTGAGGAGTCTGTTCACACCAGCGTAGGGGAGCAGGTGTGTATCTGCTGCCAGGCGAGAGTGAACAGTGTGTTCACACCAGCGTAGGGGAGCAGGTGTGTAACTGCAGCTGGGTGAGAGTGAACAGTCTGTTCACACCAGTGTAGGGGAGCAGGTGTGTATCTGCTGCCAGGCGAGAGTGAACAGTGTGTTCACACCAGGTGAGGGGAGCAGGTGTGTAACTGCAGCTGGGTGAGAGTGAACAGTCTGTTCACACCAGCGTAGGGGAGCAGGTGTGTATCTGCTGCCAGGCGAGAGTGAACAGTGTGTTCACACCAGCGTAGGGCAGCAGCTTAAGCGCTGTGTTTAGCGAAGGAAGAGGCAGTGTGTCAGCAGGCACAGACACTGAATCCTGGGAACTGTGGGCACGATGGCTCGTCAGGAGCAGGTAGACATGTTGTCTGCGACACACACTGCTCTGGACTCATTCCCCAGTCTGCTCTCGGACTCGGCCTGGCGTGGGGAATGTGGACAGTGACAATAGTGGGTAGCATTGCTGCCTCTCGGCCCTGGGGCCCTGTGGAGTTTGTATGTTCTCCCCATGTTCCTGTGGGTTTCCTCCAGGTGCTCCAGTTTCCTCCCACAAAGTCCAAATGTGCTGGTAGGTTAACTGGCTTCTGGGGAAACTGGCCCTGGGGCGGGCGAGTGCCTTTCTGTGTTTGTGTCCGTCTGCCCTGCGATGGACTGGCGTCCCGTCCAGGGTGTCCCCACTTTGCGCCCGTCCCCTGCTGCGAGAGGCTGTGGCTCCCTTCTGATCCTGTATTGAGTCAACACTATAGAAAACGGGTGGACTGACAGGCGGGCAGGCAACAGGACATTGAGACGTGTCCCTGTCTTCGTCCACAGAGAGGCGGTCAGGGCCAGGGAACCGACAGGACAGTGAGGGCGGCGCTCCCATCGCAGACCACCGCCAGGTGACTTTCAGTCCACAGTTCTGTCAGGAGCTGCTCAGCAGGATAACTAATCTCTGCAGTGGCCTTGAATGACTCCAGATCCATTATTTCCAATTACTGATGTTTTGTTGACACCACAGGGAGCTCCGGAGTCCACTGCTCGTCAAGACACAGGTGATACCCACCCCACTACAGAGGCTATTTCTCTCTCTGCATCCAGTCCTAATGAGGCCGCAGGAGATGACACTGGGAACCACACTGCACCTGAGGAAGGCCGTTCACACTGTGAGCATTTAAACCGGATTAGATCTGAAAGGGTCTGCTCACCCTGTGAATCAGCGTGTCCAAACCAGATGAGAGCTGCCCAAGAGAGTCTGGTCATACTGTTTTAAACCTGACGGGGGCTGTCGGGCTGTGAGGCAGAACTGCCGGCTTGACAGTAACTCGTCACTGCTGCAGAAAGTAAGGTAGCAGCACATTTCTGTAAATAAGCCCAAGAGCAGGCAGGAGTCAGGCTCATACTGCGAGATACCCCTTGTGCTGTGAGTCCAGGGTGGAAGTCCAGAAACGGGCCAAGTCCAAGCCAGGTAACCAGCGAAGCACAGCACAAGGGGAGATGCAAACTCAGAGCTGGGGGGAGGAACAGACAGAGTCCACACACACACAGGGACATAGTACGAAGCGCCAGGGGCAAATCTGAGGAACGAAGTCGGGGTGAAACAGTGGGGGCAGAATCCAGGAAACAAGCAGAGCATGAGCTGGCCTGGAGAACCTGGGGCGAAGCCCGAGGCATAGCGAACTCTGTGACAGAGTCTCCAGCACTGCCAGCTCATGGCTCATGTCGCCCTGAACCACCTGAGGCTGGCGAGCAGGATGACAGCCTCCAGGTGGCTCAGGTCTCCTGTCAAACTAATTACCTTGGTAACTGGTGCCAAGTGACAGTTAGGTGTGGCCAGGCACCTCGTAGATACTGGCGCAGCCCGCTGCAGTGAGCATGACTGTGATTAAGGAGAAACTACAACACAACAACATTCCTTTTCAAAACATAATTCCAGTAGAAGGTCATTTACAATTGCAGACCTGGATTTACAGCAGGTAAAGTAGATCAGGCTGATCAGCTGACCTCAAACCTGTTTGTGTTGTTCACTTGTAACCCAGTGAAGCTCACAGATCACACTGCTCACAGACCGCAAGCTCACAGTAGCAGGTCGCAGTTGAACGGACCGTATGAATCAATACTAAAGCCAAGGCCATGGCCTACCAGAGCAGGCTGATGTGCTTTGTGCTGCGTGTCAGACTGTTTCACTGCCATGCTGACCGCTGTCGGTGTCAAGGACTCACTAATAGATTCCAGCACAGAGGGCAACACTGACCAGACCTCCTGCCTGAGAGTGGCCAGTAGTGTGCGGCTGGCCTGCAGGAGCACAGCAGAGAGAAACTGTCACGAGAACTGAACATGAACACTAAGGAAGACGCAGGAGGAAGAGAGCTCTGACCGCATGTTCCCCCTTTCAGCAGTGCCCACGAGACACGGGCTCCAGCCGCAGCTGCACTTCGGGGGGTACAGCCTGCGCAGGAGGCCGAGAGTCCTCTACACTGAGGAGGACGTGCCCAAGGATGACGACTACCTGTGTGAGTGGTGACCCGGGCCACACGCCCGGCCACGACACCGTCCACCGTTTCACAGCTCCTCCACAGCGCACAACAGAGGGGCCCCCTGCACCCCCCGTGTACCATCCCGGGACACGATAGCGCTGGCGCACAGGACTTAACAGGAGCAGCTGAGGAGCAGAAAGTCCCCCCCGTCAGTAGCAATACAGTCTGTTAGAGATTCAGGAGCTGCAGGCTCTTCCAGAACTGTACTCGTGTAGCAGGAATAGACAAAAGAACAGAACGGGAAATCTGAAGAATATAATAGCTCAGGAATCTGAAGCTCAAATGACAGAGGAATCTGTGACCTCAAATCCAAGCTGCTAGCAGTCTGGCGCGAAGCAGCTGGAGAACACGTGCAGTGGATCTGACCCCGCTCTGTCCCTCTGTCTCTGCCAGACTGCGAGGAGTGCGGGTCCTTCTTCCTGGAGCACTGTGAGGCACACGGCCCGCCCACCTTTGTCCCTGACATCCCAGCCGAGCTGGGCCTGCCGGCAAGGGCTCGGCACACTCTGCCTCAGGGCCTGAGCATCAGGGAGTCCCAGATCCCCGGAGCGGGGCTGGGGGTCTTTAACACGGGTGCCCTCATCCCAGCCGGGGTGCACTATGGCCCCTACGAGGGAGAGCTGGCCAGTGAGGAGGAGGCAGTGCTGAGCGGATACTCCTGGGTGGTAAGTCTCAGGCTCAGTCACGGTCTGTCACAGTCGCCATCTCAGTCATAGTCTGTCACAATCGTAGTCTGTCACAGTCGCCATCTCAGTCAAAGTCTGTCATAAACAGTCACAGTCGCCATCTCAGTCACAGTCGGTCACAATTGTAGTCTGTCACAGTCGCCGTCTCAGTCAAAGTCTGTCATAAACAGTCACAGTCGCCATCTCAGTCACAGTCGGTCACAGTCGCAGTCTGTCACAATCATAGTCAATCACAGTCACAATCATAGTCTGTCAGTCACAGTCGCCATCTCAGTCACAATCTGTCACAAACGCAATCAGTCACAGTCGCGGTCTCAATCACAGCCTGTCGCAGTCACAGTCAGTCACAGTCGCAGCCTGTCACAGTCTGTCACAATCGCAGTCGCAGTTGCAGTCTGTCACAGTCGCAGCCTGTCGCAGTTACAGTCAGTCACAGTCGAAGTCTGTCGCAGTCGCAGTCTGTCGCAGTCACAGTCAGTCGCAGTCGCACTCAGTCGCAGTCACAGTCGCAGTCAGTCGCATTCGAGCACAGTTGCCTGGACGTTGCTGTGCACAGCAGCGCATTTTTCTTCTGGTTTCTTTTTGCGTTTTTCATAACCACACACTGGTGCCTCCGCCCCCTCAGACGGGATATCAACTTTACCGGTCCCACACTGTTACAGCAACACTGATAACTGCAGTCAGTCGCACCGAGAGCTGGGAGAGGACATGGATTCCTCCTCTGTGAGAAAAGCTTTGGAAGGGATTCTTTAGACTCAGTAGAGTAACAGTGTTTAACAAGTTCCTAAGAGTTTCATGTTTCTCAGGAGTACTAACAGCCCTGCTCTTGCAGATCACACAGGGGAAGAACGATCACATCTATATTGATGCTAAGAAGGAAACCCACTCAAACTGGATGAGGTGAGACAGTGTCCAGGGGTGTGCTGAGGGCTGTCAGTGTCCAGGGGTGTGCCGTCAGTGTCCAGGGGTGTGCTGAGGGCCGTCAGTGTCCAGGGGTGTGCTGAGGGCCGTCAGTGTCCAGGGGTGTGCCGTCAGTGTCCGGGGGTGTGCTGACGGCCATCAGTGTCCAGGGGTGTGCCGTCAGTGTCCAGGGGTGTGCCGTCAGTGTCCGGGGGTGTGCTGACGGCCGTCAGTGTCCGGGGGTGTGCTGAGGGCCGATAGTGTGCAGGGGTGTGCTGTCAGTGTCCAGGGGTGTGCTGAGGGCTGTCAGTGTCCGGGGGTGTGCTGAGGGCTGACAGTGTGTGGGGGTGTGCTGAGGGCTGTCAGTGTGCGGGGGTGTGCTGAGGGCTGACAGTGTGCATGGGTGTGCTGAGGGCTGACAGTGTGCATGGGTGTGCTGAGGGCTGACAGTGTCCAGGGGCGTGCTGAGGGCTGACAGTGTCCAGGGGTGTGCTGAGGGCTGTCAGTGTCCAGGGGTGTACTGAGGGCTGTCAGTGTCCAGGGGTGTACTGAGGGCTGACAGTGTGTGGGGGTGTGCTAAGGGCTGACAGTGTGCGGGGGTGTGCTGAGGGCTGACAGTGTGCGGTGGGTGTGCTGCGGGCTGACAGTGTGCGGTGGGTGTGCTGAGGGCTGACAGTGTGCGGGGGTGTGCTGAGGGCTGACAGTGTGCGGGGGTGTGCTGAGGGCTGACAGTGTGCATGGGTGTGCTGAGGGCTGACAGTGTCCAGGGGTGTGCTGAGGGCTGACAGTGTGCATGGGTGTGCTGAGGGCTGACAGTGTCCAGGGGTGTGCTGAGGGCTGACAGTGTGCATGGGTGTGCTGAGGGCTGACAGTGTCCAGGGGCGTGCTGAGGGCTGACAGTGTCCAGGGGTGTGTTGCCAAGGGTGTCAGTGTCCAGGGGTGTGCTGAGGGCTGACAGTGTCCAGGGGTGTGCCGTCAGTGTCCAGAGGTGTGCTGAGGGCTGTCAGTGTCCAGGGGTGTGCTGAGGGCTGACAGTGTCCAGGGGTGTGCTGTCAGTGTCCAGGGGTGTGCTGAGGGCTGACAGTGTCCGGGGGTGTGCTGAGGGCTGACAGTGTCCAGGGGTGTGCTGTCAGGGGTGTGCTGAGGGCTGTCAGTGTCCAGGAGTGTGCCAAGGGCTGTCAGTGTCCAGGTCTGTGCTGGGGGCTGACAGTGTCCAGGGGTGTGCTGTCAGGGGTGTGCTGAGGGCTGTCAGTGTCCAGGAGTGTGCCAAGGGCTGTCAGTGTCCAGGTCTGTGCTGGGGGCTGTCAGTGTCCAGGGCTGTGCTGGGGGCTGTCAGTGTCCAGGGGTGTGCTGCCAGGGGTGTGCTGAGGGCTGTCAGTGTCCAGGGGTGTGCCAAGGGCTGACAGTGTCCAGGGCTGTGCTGAGGGCTGTCAGTGTCCAGGGGTGTGCTGCCAGGGGTGTGCTGAGGGCTGTCAGTGTCCAGGGGTGTGCTGAGGGCTGACAGTGTCCAGGGGTGTGCTGAGGGTTAAGCGCTTGTCTGCTGTTCCTGGTCTGTGTCCGGACCTTGCCGCAGAGCTGGTCAGCAGACAGTCTCAGCGCCGTGGAGAGCCGTGTCTCAGTACCGCTCGTCCCCTGCAGGTACGTGAACTGCGCCAGGAACGAGGAGGAGCAGAACCTGGTGGCCTTCCAGCACCGTGGCCACATCCTGTACCGCTGCTGCCAGCCCATCACCCCCGGCAGCGAGCTGCTGGTGTGGTACGGAGAGGAGTACGGCAGGGAGCTGGGCATCACCTGGGACTTCATCTGGGACAACAAGAGCCGGGGAGGAGGTCACTCCTGTCCTCTGTCTGTCTCACTGTCACTCCTGCCCTCTCTCTGTCTCACTGTCACTCCTGTCCTCTGTCTGTCTCACTGTCACTCCTGTCCTCTCTGTCACTCCTGTCACTCCTGTCCTCTGTCTGTTTCTCCTGTCCTCTCTCTGTCACGCCTGTCCTCTCTGTGTCTCTGTCTCACTCCTCTGTCACTCCTGTCGTCTCTCTGTCTCACTGCTCTGTCACGCCTGTCCTCTCTGTGTCTCACTCCTGCCGTCTCTGTGTCTTTGTCTCACTCCTCTGTCACTCCTGCCTGCTAAATTAGAAACTCTTTGGGTTCTTTAGATTAAATTCAAAGTTGCTGGTGTACAGATCCTGCATCAAGACACAAACAGATGGGTTTAATGTAAAAAACACTTAAGTTAAATATATTTGTACACCTGTGACTGCCTGTACACTGAAGGATTAGTTCATCTGAACGTGCTCCTTTAGAGTTTCTGTTCCTCGCGTCCTCACAACCGCCCCGACCCTTCTCCCCTCAGATGTCTGCCCCCATTCCTGCTCGCTCCCTCTGACAATCCTCCCGGTCTCCTCTCTAGGACCCAGTGAGCCAGAGGCCACGCAGGTGTTTCCGTGCTCTCAGTGCTCCGTGTGCTTCACCGCCGAGCTCTTCCTCCACAGGCACATCCGCCGGGCTCACCCCCAGGAGTACCTGCGGCTGCTCAGGTCTGGCGCGGTCAGGGCCGAGAGCCTACAGCCGCCGCACAGAGTACAGCAGCCACCGCCATCCCCTGCCTCCCCCAGCACTCCCGCTAGAGCTCAGGAGGGTCACCATCCTTCCCAGTGCGGGGAGAGCTTCTCCCCAGAGCGCACTCACACAGGGGAGAGACCCTACAGCTGCTCCCAGTGTGGGAAGAGTTTCTCCCGAGAGGGCACCCTGAAACTCCACCAGCGCACTCACACAGGGGAGAGACCCTACAGCTGCTCCCAGTGTGGGAAGAGCTTCAGTCAGGCAAGCAACCTGATTACACACCAGCGCACTCACACAGGGGAGAGACCCTACAGCTGCTCCCAGTGTGGGAAGAGCTTCAGTAGCTCAGGAGACCTGATTAGACACCAGCGCACTCACACAGGGGAGAGACCCTACAGCTGCTCCCAGTGTGGGAAGAGCTTCAGTAGCTCAGGAGACCTGATTAGACACCAGCGCACTCACACAGGGGAGAGACCCTACAGCTGCTCCCAGTGCGGGAAGAGCTTCAGTAGCTCAGGACACCTGATTAGACACCAGCGCACTCACACAGGGGAGAGACCCTACAGCTGCTCCCAGTGCGGGAAGAGCTTCAGTCAGGCAAGCAACCTGATTACACACCAGCGCACTCACACAGGGGAGAGACCCTACAGCTGCTCCCAGTGTGGGAAGAGCTTCAGTCAGGCAAGCAACCTGATTACACACCAGCGCACTCACACAGGGGAGAGACCCTACAGCTGCTCCCAGTGCGGGAAGAGCTTCAGTAGCTCAGGACACCTGATTAGACACCAGCGCACTCACACAGGGGAGAGACCCTACAGCTGCTCCCAGTGTGGGAAGAGCTTCAGTCAGGCAAGCAACCTGATTACACACCAGCGCACTCACACAGGGGAGAGACCCTACAGCTGCTCCCAGTGTGGGAAGAGTTTCTCCCGAGAGGACACCCTGAAACTCCACCAGCGCACTCACACAGGGGAGAGATCCTACAGCTGCTCCCAGTGCGGGAAGAGCTTCAGTCAGGCAAGCAACCTGATTACACACCAGCGCACTCACACAGGGGAGAGACCCTACAGCTGCTCCCAGTGTGGGAAGAGCTTCAGTAGCTCAGGAGACCTGATTAGACACCAGCGCACTCACACAGGGGAGAGACCCTACAGCTGCTCCCAGTGTGGGAAGAGCTTCAGTAGCTCAGGAGACCTGATTACACACCAGCGCACTCACACAGGGGAGAGACCCTACAGCTGCTCCCAGTGTGGGAAGAGCTTCAGTAGCTCAGGAGACCTGATTACACACCAGCGCACTCACACAGGGGAGAGACCCTACAGCTGCTCCCAGTGCGGGAAGAGTTTCAGTAGCTCAGGAGACCTGATTACACACCAGCGCACTCACACAGGGGAGAGACCCTACAGCTGCTCCCAGTGTGGGAAGTGCTTCAGTAGCTCAGGACACCTGATTACACACCAGCGCACTCACACAGGGGAGAGACCCTACAGCTGCTCCCAGTGTGGGAAGAGCTTCAGTAGCTCAGGAGACCTGATTACACACCAGCGCACTCACACAGGGGAGAGACCCTACAGCTGCTCCCAGTGCGGGAAGAGCTTCAGTAGCTCAGGACACCTGATTAGACACCAGCGCACTCACACAGGGGAGAGACCCTACAGCTGCTCCCAGTGTGGGAAGAGCTTCAGTAGCTCAGGACACCTGATTAGACACCAGCGCACTCACACAGGGGAGAGACCCTACAGCTGCTCCCAGTGTGGGAAGAGCTTCAGTAGCTCAGGACACCTGATTAGACACCAGCGCACTCACACAGGGGAGAGACCCTACAGCTGCTCCCAGTGTGGGAAGAGCTTCAGTCAGGCAAGCAACCTGATTACACACCAGCGCACTCACACAGGGGAGAGACCCTACAGCTGCTCCCAGTGTGGGAAGAGTTTTAGTACCTCAGATCTCCTGAAGTATCACCAGCATCTGCACAAATGACCCCCTGCCTGAGCTGCTGGCTCGTCAGCATCTGTTGTTTCTCTAAAAGCTGCATTCTTATTGTCAAGGAGCTTGTTTCTCCTGCTTAACATTGATTTTATTAAAATAGAAACTATTGGACTTAATACATTTTGACTCAGGTCTTGCATTTTATATTGAAACAACATGAAATGTTTTAAGTAAAACAAGTCGTATGACTTTCTCGTCTTAATATTTGCACAGTTGAAAAAATTCAAACGAAAATGTTTTCTTCCCCTGGATTTAAGTATCTTAACACTGGGGAGTTTATTAATTGTATTAATCTTACAATGGCACAGGTGTTCTTGACAATCACTAAGTGTTCTCTCCTCTCCTGTGTTTCTACCTGCTGGATGGTCTTCATTTCTCCCCAGTACTGTTACAGCATCATACTGGCTGGACTGGAACACACTAAACAAGTCTCCTTGAGAAGAAAAGACTGTAGCAGAGTCTGAAATTCACCCACGCAGTAGAGTCTGTCTACGCGGCCTTCCTGACTGCCAGAACTTTAAGTTATGTGCTTCATATCTAACAAGTCACTGGTTCGCCTTCACAGATATAAGTTAATATGATTTAAGATGAAAAACACAGGAATCTGAGACACTTCTTAAGACATGCCCAGCACAGGGACACCTCAGAGAGAACTCAGCAGAGAGGACTCCTCAAAGAAGATTCGTCAGGGAGGACTCCTCAGACGGCACTCAGGAAGGAAGATTCATCAGGGAGGACTCCTCAGAAAGCACTCAGCTCAGCACTCAGAGTCTCTGCAGTCTGGCGGTCTCAGTACACAGAAGTTATGAGCAGGTTGACTTGATCTCTACAGAGATGACAGTGGACAACATGTCCATGTCTCTCACTCTGAAACAGGCTGTCTCAGACTATCACTCACTCACAGCCTCCTCAAACAGGCTCAAGAGATTTCGGGGCTCGAAGGTGGTCCGGGCTCCAGGATCTGCCAAGAGACTCTGGGAAGAGGAGGGCTCCTCTCTGTTTGGTCCCCCTCTTACACTGCACTGGGCAGCCCTGCAGAGCACACAGGGGGGTTACCACCCAGACAAGCCCAGAGAGCGCCATCACACACCCACACATACTGTGGTTCTCCGTCCGGTCAGCAGACTCACCTGGACGTCTGTCTGTCAGCGGCAGGACAGCACTGTCCTGGGGGAGAAGGGCTTCCTGTGGACACGCCACTGCAAACACAAATACAGGGGTAATACGCTGGACACTCCAGTACATTAACACTGCACTGAGAGAGAGAGAGGGGTTAATACAGACACACTGACTGGACACTCCAGTACATTAACACTGCACTGAGAGAGAGAGGGGTTAATACACACACACTGACTGGACACTCCAGTACATTAACACTGCACTGAGAGAGAGAGAGGGGTCAATACAGACACACTGACTGGACACTCCAGTACATTAACACTGCACTGAGAGAGAGGGGTTAATACACACACACTGACTGGACACTCCAGTACATTAACACTGCACTGAGAGAGAGAGGGGTTAATACAGACACACTGACTGGACACTCCAGCACATTAACACTGCACTGAGAGAGAGGGGTTAATACAGACACACTGACTGGACACTCCAGTACATTAACACTGCACTGAGAGAGAGAGGGGTTAATACACACACACTGACTGGACACTCCAGTACATTAACACTGCACTGAGAGAGAGAGAGGGGTCAATACAGACACACTGACTGGACACTCCAGTACATTAACACTGTACTGAGAGAGAGAGGGGTAAATACAGACACACTGACTGGACACTCCAGTACATTAACACTGCACTGAGAGAGAGAGGGGTTAATACAGACACACTGACTGGACACTCCAGTACATTAACACTGCACTGAGAGAGAGAGGGGTTAATACAGACACACTGACTGGACACTACAGTAGAGAACGATGAGTTACCTGTATGAAAGAGTCTGTGATGGGGACAGGTCGGGATCTATCATCTGTAACGTGAACACCTCTTCCCCCGGGCTGCCTGTCTCAACTTCAGTAGAGCCAGAAAGTCTGCGTCTCTGTCTGTCTCCGGTGGGAGGTGTGTTGGGGGGGGCATCCTTCCAATGAGGAAGAGGGATAAAAGACAGCACTCCCCAAAGAACCGAGAGCATACTCTGAAACACAGGGAGAGAGAGGGGTTAATACAGACACTGACTGGACACTCCAGTACATTAACACTGCACTGAGAGAGAGAGAGGGGTTAATAGACACACTGACTGGACACTCCAGTACATTAACACTGCACTGAGAGAGAGAGGGGTTAATACACACACACTGACTGGACACTCCAGTACATTAACACTGCACTGAGAGAGAGAGAGGGGTTAATAGACACACTGACTGGACACTCCAGTACATTAACACTGCACTGAGAGAGAGAGGGGTTAATACAGACACACTGACTGGACACTCCAGTACATTAACACTGCACTGAGAGAGAGAGGGGTTAATACAGACACACTGACTGGACACTCCAGTACATTAACACTGCACTGAGAGAGAGAGAGGGGTTAATACAGACACACTGACTGGACACTCCAGTACATTAACACTGCACTGAGAGAGAGGGGTTAATACAGACACACTGACTGGACACTCCAGTACATTAACACTGCACTGAGAGAGAGAGGGGTTCATACAGACACACTGACTGGACACTCCAGTACAGTAACACTGTAATAAGATGGATATGGAGGCCTGTTTCTACAGACCTGGCACAGAGATGTTACGGACAGCACCATCTCAGCAAGAGCCAGTGTAATGTTGCGCCTCCAACGGATTCTTTTCAGCACAGGCAGGGACAGCAGCTGGGGCACCGTGGCCCTAAGAGAGGGGTCGGGGTTCAACATCATGTGTAACACGGACTGCAGCTCCTTCGACAGCCCTGACAGTGGGGAGAGAAACACACTGACTGACTGGACACTCCAGTACATTAACACTGCACTGAGAGAGAGAGGGGTTAATACAGACACACTGACTGGACACTCCAGTACAGTAACACTGCACTGAGAGAGAGAGAGGGGTTAATACAGACACCCTGACTGGACACTCCAGTACATTAACACTGCACTGAGAGAGAGAGGGGTTAATACACACACACTGACTGGACACTCCAGTACATGAACACTGCACTGAGAGAGAGGGGGGGTTAATACACACACTGACTGGACACTCCAGTACATTAACACTGCACTGAGAGAGAGAGGGGTTAATACACACACACTGACTGGACACTCCAGTACATTAACACTGCACTGAGAGAGAGAGGGGTTAATACAGACACACTGACTGGACACTCCAGTACATTAACACTGCACTGAGAGAGAGAGGGGTTAATACAGACACACTGACTGGACACTCCAGTACATTAACACTGCACTGAGAGAGAGGGGTTAATACAGACACACTGACTGGACACTCCAGTACATTAACACTGCACTGAGAGAGAGAGGGGTTCATACAGACAACCTGACTCGACACTCCAGTACATTAACACTGCACTGAGAGAGAGAGGGGTTAATACAGACACACTGACTGGACACTCCAGTACATTAACACTGCACTGAGAGAGAGAGGGGTTAATACAGACACACTGACTGGACACTCCAGTACATTAACACTGCACTGAGAGAGAGAGGGGGGTTAATACACACACACTGACTGGACACTCCAGGACATTAACACTGCACTGAGAGAGAGGGGTCAGGTGTACCTGCAGTGAACTCAGTGGGCAGGTGTCCCTGGCGAAGTCTCTGCCAGTCCTCTCCGCTCTGTGGCAGCTCCATGTTACAGGCCAGCTCCAGGATGGACAGTCCCAGACTGTGGACACCGAGAAACAGGAGCCAGTTCAAGTCTCTTCTCTCTCAGCCAGATACTCCCTCCACACACACCACTCTCCTCCCCACTGAGACTCCTGGGGCAGCACACACTCACACTCACACTCACACTCACACTCACACTCACACTCACACTCACACTCACACTGCGCTGTAGTGTCCTCAGGAGACACACACACACACACTGACCTGAACACGTCCGCCGCGGGGCTGTAGTGTCCTCTCAGCAGCTCGGGGGCCATGTAGCGGGGGTCCCCCTCCTGCGCCTCGGCGCCGTGCCCCCCGAGCTGCAGCAGCAGGCCGAAGTCGCCCAGCTTGCAGCGCTGCGCGGGGGACAGGAAGACGTTGGCGGGTTTGAGGTCCAGGTGCAGGAAGCCCTGGGCGTGGAGGTGGCGCAGGGCGCACAGCAGGTCCGAGAGGAACCCCCAGACCCGCAGCTCGGCCAGAGGGCCCCCCTCGCACAGCCCCTGCAGGCTCCCCGCGCACAGCTCCGTCTGGATGTACAGGCGCCCCGCCTCCTCCCACGCGCCCCGGAACCCCAGGATGTTGGGGTGCGGCCGCAGGCACTCGTGGTTCCGGGCCTCCCGCAGGCTGCGCTGCCGGTCACTGTCGCCCCGGAAACGCTGGACAGAGCGCTTGACCGCGTACAGGCGGCCGTCGTCCAGACTGAGCACCTGTGACACAGACAGACCCCCCTGAGAGACCCCAATCATTTCTGTACATCCCTGTGAGAGACCCCCTCAGTACTGTACCCCCTTCTGAGAGACCCCCTCAGCACTGCACCCCCTCTGAGAGACCCCCTCAGTACTGTACCCCTCTCACCTTGAACACCTCCCCTCTGACCCCCTCAGGGCTGTACCCCCTCTCACCTTGAACACCTCCCCTCTGACCCCCTCAGGACTGTACCCCCTCTCACCTTGAACACCTCCCCTCTGACCCCCTCAGGACTGTACCCCCTCTCACCTTGAACACCTCCCCTCTGACCCCCTCAGGACTGTACCCCCTCAGTGCTGTACCCCCTCTCACCTTGAACACCTCCCCTCTGACCCCCTCAGTGCTGTACCCCCACAGGGCTGTACCCCCTCTCACCTTGAACACCTCCCCTCTGACCCCCTCAGTGCTGTACCCCCACAGGGCTGTACCCCTCTCACCTTGAACACCTCCCCGAAGGAGCCCCTCAGTGCTGTACCCCCTCAGGACTGTACCCCCTCTCACCTTGAACACCTCCCCTCTGACCCCCTCAGGACTGTACCCCATCAGTGCTGTACCCCCTCTCACCTTGAACACCTCCCCGAAGGAGCCCCTCAGTGCTGTACCCCCTCAGGACTGTACCCCATCAGTGCTGTACCCCCTCAGGGCTGTACCCCCTCACCTTGAACACCTCCCCGAAGGAGCCCCTCAGTGCTGTACCCCCTCAGGACTGTACCCCATCAGTGCTGTACCCCCTCACCTTGAACACCTCCCCGAAGGAGCCCCTCAGTGCTGTACCCCCTCAGGACTGTACCCCATCAGGACTGTACCCCCTCACCTTGAACACCTCCCCTCTGACCCCCTCAGTGCTGTACCCCCTCAGTGCTGTACCCCCTCACCTTGAACACCTCCCCTCTGACCCCCTCAGTGCTGTACCCCCTCAGTGCTGTACCCCCTCTCACCTTGAACACCTCCCCGAAGGAGCCCCTGCCCAGCAGACCCAGGCAGGAGAAGCACTGCTGGAAGTAGGACTGGGGGCTGCTGGGGTCGTACTGGGAGGAGGGCAGCTGGCGGGGAGGCGGCAGGGCCAGGGACACTGGCCGGGGGCGGGGGTGGCTCCAGGAGGGCACCCGCTGGGGGAACACGCGGCTGAGGGGGGGGGCGCCCTTGCAGGGGGGGCGGGGGGGCAGGGAGCGGGACAGGGGCGGAGGGGAGGAGGAGGAGGAGGAGGAGGAGTCTGGCTGCGGGCGTCTCTTCTTCAGGGAGAAGCTCTGCTCCGCCTGGCTGAAGAAGGCAGGAACAGGGAGAGGCGTGGAGGACAGCTGTGTCTCCCGCGGGACCGGCATGGGACAAGGGGCGAGCAACAGGACTGCAGGGACTGCGCAGGCGAGGACACAGGGCCGAGCAACAGGACTGCAGGGACTGCGCAGGCGAGGACACAGGGCCGAGCAACAGGACTGCAGGGACTGCGCAGGCGAGGACACAGGGGCGAGCAACAGGACTGCAGGGACTGCGCAGGCGAGGACACAGGGCCGAGCAACAGGACTGCAGGGACTGCGCAGGCGAGGACACAGGGGCGAGCAACAGGACTGCAGGGACTGCGCAGGCGAGGGACAGACTGACTGCAGGGACTGCGCAGACGAGGGTCAGACTGACTGCAGGGACTGCGCAGACGAGGGACAGACTGACTGCAGGGACTGCGCAGACGAGGGACAGACTGACTGCAGGGACTGCGCAGGCGAGGGACAGACTGACTGCAGGGACTGCGCAGATGAGGGACAGACTGACTGCAGAGACTGCGCAGACGAGGACACAGGGGCGAGCAACAGGACTGCAGGGACTGCGCAGACGAGGGACAGACTGACTGCAGGGACTGCGCAGACGAGGGCAGGACAGACTGACTGCAGAGACTGCGCAGGCGAGGGACAGACTGACTGCAGAGACTGCGCAGACGAGGGACAGACTGACTGCAGAGACTGCGCAGACGAGGGTCAGACTGACTGCAGGGACTGCGCAGACGAGGGACAGACTGACTGCAGGGACTGCGCAGACGAGGGCAGGACAGACTGACTGCAGGGACTGCGCAGACGAGGGCAGGACAGACTGACTGCAGAGACTGCGCAGACGAGGACACAGGGGCGAGCAACAGGACTGCAGGGACTGCGCAGACGAGGGACAGACTGACTGCAGGGACTGCGCAGACGAGGGCAGGACAGACTGACTGCAGGGACTGCGCAGACGAGGGCAGGACAGACTGACTGCAGACTCCGGTTCTTCGGGTGTTTATAGAGCAGGTCTCTACAGCAGTATACAGGGGTCTAGAGAGCTGTCTTGTTCCATAGGCTCGCAAAATTCCTGACGTATACAGCTGAGAGGCATTACAGAGTCTAGAATAACACTATGACAGAGGAGGGAGGAGGGCTGATGGGAGAGACTCCACAGTGAACAGCAGACATCTGGGCCTCCAGGCCTCCTGCGGAGACAGAGGACGAGTCACAGCTTACAGAGCGCGCACGGTCTGCAGTCTCTGTACCCATCCCGTCACACTGAACCAGAGGTCTCCTCTGTAAAAGAGCTCATCTCCAGCTGACAGTGTACAGCACAGAGTCCATCAGGAAACACAGGACAGGGGGACTCAGAGTCCAGCAAGAGACACAGGACACAGGACAGGGCGACTCAGAGCACAGCAGGAGACACAGGACACAGGACAGGGAGACTCAGAGTGCAGCAGGAGACACAGGACACAGGACAGGGAGACTCAGAGCACAGCAGGAGACACAGGACAGGGAGACTCAGAGTGCAGCAGGAGACACAGGACAGGGGGACTCAGAGTCCAGCAAGAGACACAGGACACAGAACAGGGCGACTCAGAGCACAGCAGGAGACACAGGACACAGGACAGGGCGACTCAGGAGTCCATCCTGGAGACACAGGACACAGGACAGGGAGACTCAGAGTCCAGCAGGATTATTTCTGCATTAATAACTCTTTGGACCTCAAAGCTTTAGACTCTCCCTACTGACACACAGTACCACACACACTACTACACACAGTAACACACACACCCTACTACACACAGTAACACACTGACACACACACAGCTCGATATAATCTCTCTCTGAAATCTCTCACTCACACACTCCGACACACACACAGTAACACACTGACACACACACAGCTCGATATAACCTCTCTCTGAAATCTCACTCACACACTCCGACACACACACAATAACACAGTAACACACTGACACACACACAGCTCGATATAACCTCACTCCGAAATCTCACTCACACTCCGACACACACACTGTAACACACTGACACACACACAGCTCGATATAACCTCACTCCGAAATCTCACTCACACACTCCGACACACACACAGTAACACACTGACACACACACAGCTCGATATAACCTCACTCCGAAATCTCACTCACACACTCCGACACACACACAGTAACACACTGACACACACACAGCTCGATATAACCTCTCTGAAATGTCACACACATACTCCGACACACACACAGTAACACACTGACACACACACAGCTCGATATAACCTCACTCCGAAATCTCACTCACACTCCGACACACACACTGTAACACACTGACACACACACAGCTCGATATAACCTCACTCCGAAATCTCACTCACACACTCCGACACACACACAGTAACACACTGACACACACACAGCTCGATATAACCTCACTCCGAAATCTCACTCACACACTCCGACACACACACAGTAACACACTGACACACACACAGTAACACACTGACACACACACAGCTCGATATAACCTCACTCCGAAATCTCACTCACACACTCCGACACACACACAGTAACACACTGACACACACACAGCTCGATATAACCTCACTCCGAAATCTCACTCACACACTCCGACACACACACAGTAACACACTAACACACACACAGCTCGATATAACCTCTCTGAAATCTCTCACTCACACACTCCGACACACACACAGTAACACACTGACACACACACAGCTCGATATAACCTCTCTGAAATCTCACTCACACACTCCGACACACAAACAGTAACACACTGACACACACACAGCTCGATATAACCTCTCTGAAATCTGACTCACACACTCCAACACACACACAGTAACACACTGACACACACACAGCTCGATATAACCTCTCTGAAATGTCACTCACACACTCCGACACACACACAGTAACACACTAACACACACACAGCTCGATATAACCTCACTCTGAAACCTCACTCACACACTCCGACACACACACAGTAACACACTGACACACACACAGCTCGATATAACCTCACTCCGAAATCTCTCACTCACACACTCCGACACACACACACAATAACACAGTAACACACTGACACACACACAGTAACACACTGACACACACACAGCTCGATATAACCTCACTCCGAAATCTCACTCACACACTCCGACACACACACAGTAACACACTAACACACACACAGCTCGATATAACCTCTCTGAAATCTCTCACTCACACACTCCGACACACACACAGTAACACACTGACACACACACAGCTCGATATAACCTCTCTGAAATCTCACTCACACACTCCGACACACAAACAGTAACACACTGACACACACACAGCTCGATATAACCTCACTCCGAAATCTCACTCACACTCCGACACACACACTGTAACACACTGACACACACACAGCTCAATATAACCTCTCTGAAATCTGACTCACACACTCCAACACACACACAGTAACACACTGACACACACACAGCTCGATATAACCTCTCTGAAATGTCACTCACACACTCCGACACACACACAGTACCACACTAACACACACACAGCTCGATATAACCTCACTCTGAAATCTCTCACTCACACACTCCGACACACACACAGTAACACACTAACACACACACAGCTCGATATAACCTCACTCTGAAACCTCACTCACACACTCCGACACACACACAGTAACACACTGACACACACACAGCTCGATATAACCTCACTCCGAAATCTCTCACTCACACACTCCGACACACACACACAATAACACAGTAACACACTGACACACACACAGTAACACACTGACACACACACAGCTCGATATAACCTCACTCCGAAATCTCGCTCACACACTCCGACACACACACAGTAACACACTGACACACACACAGCTCGATATAACCTCTCTGAAATCTCACTCACACACTCCAACACACACACAGTAACACACTGACACACACACAGCTCGATATAACCTCACTCCGAAATCTCACTCACACACTCCGACACACACACTGTAACACACTGACACACACACAGCTCGATATAACCTCACTCCGAAATCTCTCACTCACACACTCCGACACACACACAGTAACACACTGACACACACACAGCTCGATATAACCTCTCTGAAATCTCACTCACACTCCGACACACACACTGTAACACACTGACACACACACAGCTCGATATAACCTCACTCCGAAATCTCACTCACATACTCTGACACACACACAGCTCGATATAACCTCTCTGAAATCTCTCGCTCACACACTCCGACACACACACAGTAACACACTGACACACACACAGCTCGATATAACCTCACTCTGAAATCTCACTCACACACTCCGACACACACACACAATAACACAGTAACACACTGACACACACACAGCTCGATATAACCTCTCTCTGAAATCTCTCACTCACACACTCCAACACACAAACAGTAACACACTGACACACACACAGCTCGATATAACCTCACTCCGAAATCTCACTCACACACTCTGACACACACACTGTAACACACTAACACACACACAGCTCGATATAACCTCACTCTGAAATCTCACTCACACACTCTGACACACACACAGTAACACACTAACACACACAGCTCGATATAACCGTTCTCTGAAATCTCACTCACACACTCCAACACACACACACAGTAACACACT
The DNA here is from genome assembly GCF_055471065.1 of Atractosteus spatula. Lineage (NCBI taxonomy): Eukaryota > Metazoa > Chordata > Actinopteri > Semionotiformes > Lepisosteidae > Atractosteus > Atractosteus spatula. The sequence continues at coordinate 915,120 of NW_028296651.1, forward strand.
GACACACACACAGCTCGATATAACCTCTCTGAAATCTCACTCACACACTCCAACACACACACACAGTAACACACTGACACATACTCAGCTCGATATAACCTCTCTCTGAAATCTCACTCACACACTCCGACACACACACACTGTAACACAGACACACACACAGCTCGATATAACCTCTCTGAAATCTCTCACTCACACACTCCGACACACACACAGTAACACACTGACACACACACAGCTCGATATAACCTCACTCCGAAATCTCACTCACACTCCGACACACACACTGTAACACACTGACACACACACAGCTCGATATAACCTCACTCCGAAATCTCACTCACACACTCTGACACACACACAGTAACACACTGACACACACACAGCTCGATATAACCTCACTCCGAAATCTCACTCACACACTCCAACACACACACAGTAACACACTGACACACACTCAGCTCGATATAACCTCTCTGAAATCTCACTCACACACTCCAACACACACACAGTAACACACTAACACACACACAGCTCGATATAACCTCTCTCTGAAATCTCACTCACACACTCCGACACACACACACTGTAACACTGACACACACACAGCTCGATATAACCTCTCTGAAATCTCTCACTCACACACTCCGACACACACACGGTAACACACTGACACACACACAGCTCGATATAACCTCTCTGAAATCTCACTCACACACTCTGACACACACACAGTAACACACTGACACACACACAGCTCGATATAACCTCTCTGAAATCTCACTCACACACTCCAACACACACACACAGTAACACACTAACACACACACAGCTCAATATAACCTCACTCCGAAATCTCACTCACACACTCCAACACACACACACAGTAACACACTAACACACACACAGCTCGATATAACCTCACTCCGAAATCTCACTCACACACTCCGACACACACACAGTAACACACTGACACACACACAGCTCGATATAACCTCACTCCGAAATCTCTCACTCACACACTCCGACACACACACAGTAACACACTGACACACACACAGCTCGATATAACCTCACTCTGAAATCTCACTCACACACTCCGACACACACACACAATAACACAGTAACACACTGACACACACACAGCTCGATATAACCTCTCTCTGAAATCTCTCACTCACACACTCCGACACACAAACAGTAACACACTGACACACACACAGCTCGATATAACCTCACTCCGAAATCTCACTCACACACTCTGACACACACACAGTAACACACTGACACACACACAGCTCGATATAACCTCACTCCGAAATCTCACTCACACACTCCGACACACACACAGTAACACACTGACACACACACAGCTCGATATAACCTCACTCTGAAATCTCACTCACACACTCCAACACACACACACTGTAACACACTGACACACACACAGCTCGATATAACCTCACTCTGAAATCTCACTCACACACTCTGACACACACACAGTAACACACTAACACACACAGCTCGATATAACCTCTCTCTGAAATCTCACTCACACACAGTAACACACTGACACACACTCAGCTCGATATAACCTCTCTGAAATCTCACTCACACACTCCAACACACACACACACAGTAACACACTAACACACACACAGCTCGATATAACCTCTCTCTGAAATCTCACTCACACACTCCGACACACACACACTGTAACACTGACACACACACAGCTCGATATAACCTCACTGAAATCTGACTCACACACTCCGATACACACACACACAGTAATCTCTCACCTGCCGTCTCTGTCAACACAAGTAGGAAACTCCGGACCCTCGTCACCGGCGTGCAACAGAGTCCGAGCTGGGAGCGAGTCAGCACTCGCGGTAACACCCCCAGTATCTCCACCAGTCACCCCGCTGGTGCCCCAGTATCTCCACCAGTCACCCGGACCGACCGCAGCTCCTGGCGCCAAAACACGCGACTTTCCTCCCGGTTACCGCGCAACCCGCCCGAGTCCCCGCCTCTCTATGAATATTCATGACGCATCCGCGTCTTCAAGGACGGGCGGGCCACGCCTCCTCGCCAGGGCTCCTCCCCCTTCAGCCATATAAGGAAGGGACGCGCTGCAGCACCCGCCTCCTTGCTGCCATAAAGAGAGATTTGACCCGGAGCGAGGGTCGGCCCCTCCCCGGGCCCCGCCCCCAGCGCCTTCTGCAGGAGGAAGAGTTTCACAGGCGCGCTGTCTGGTCTCTGTGCTCAGGCTTCTTATCCGAGCTGCACCCGCAGAAGACAAATACTGCTCCCCACGCACAGCGCCACCGTGTCATCGCTTCTGTTGCCGCAGCAGCAGCGAAATAGCGAGTCCCCGCCCGCACAGCTGCTCCCTGTGTGTCTCAGTGTGTCTGTGTGTCAGTGTGTCAGTGTGTCTCTGTCTCTGTCTCTGTCTCTGTCTCTGTCTCTGTGTGTCTCTGTGTGTGTCTGTGTGTGTCTGAGTCTCAGTGTGTCTGTGTCTCAGTGTGTGTCTGTGTCTCAGTGTGTCTGTGTGTGTCTGAGTGTGTCTGTGTCTCAGTGTCTGTGTGTCTCAGTGTGTCTGTGTATCTCAGTGTGTCAGTGTGTCTGTGTGTCTCTGTCTCTGTCTCTGTGTGTCTCTGTGTGTCTCTGTGTGTGTCTGAGTCTCAGTGTGTCTGTGTCTCAGTGTGTCTGTGTGTGTCTGAGTGTGTCTGTGTCTCAGTGTGTGTCTGAGTGTCAGTGTCAGTGTCTCAGTGTCTGTGTGTCTCAGTGTGTCTGTGTATCTCAGTGTGTCTGTGTCTCTGTGTCTCTGTGTCTCTGTGTCTCTGTGTGTCTGTGTCTGAGTGTGTCTGTGTCTGAGTGAGTCTGAGTGTCTGTGTGTGTCTGAGTGTCTGAGTGTGTCTGTGTCTCTGTGTGTGTCTGAGTGTCTCAGTATGTGTCTGTGTCTCAGTGTGTGTCTCAGTGTCTCAGTGTCTCTGTCTCTGTCTCTGTGTCTATCTCAGTGTGTCTCAGTGTGTCTCAGTGTCTCAGTGTGTCTCACACATCTCCCGGACGGGGTTCAGGACTCTGACCGCAGTCCGGCCCAGCTCGGCCCAGGGGCAGCCAGCCTCTGCATGAGTCGTGATTCCCAACTGGACCAGTTCTGTCCTGCAGCCCTGTGCAGAGCAGCGAGCAGGAGTCTGGATCTCCCCCACTAATATCGCCCCCCAGTCCCAGTCCCCCGGGAGAAGACTGGAATGTCCTGCTCCAGTGGCTCCCAGCCGCCCCACGCGTGTTCATACCGAAAGCGATCGTGTGTATTCATCCATGTGGCGTCCACTGACGATGGCGTTTACCGTCCGTCTTCCTCGGGAGGTCTCGGCCCGCGACAGTGACGTCTCAGAGCCCCGAGTCCTCCGCGGGTCGCCGAGGTGTCACGCCTGCCACGTGCTGCTGGGAGGGCACACTCGGGGTCCGGCAGGTCGAAGTCGTCGTGATCGTCGGAGACAGCGCCGTGGCCGAGCAGCCGGGGGCACAGCTCGCTGCGACGCTGCGCGAAGGCGACGGCGCGCGGGAGACAGCCTGTCGCCGGACCCACGCAAGACCGCGCCTGCGTGGACGCCTCGCGCTCACACTTGGGACTGATCTCTTCCAGAAGTGTCCCACGTCCAGAGCTGCAGATACAGGTTGTTGAACTTGTAGGTCAGACCCCACTCGGGCGTACCAGCATCTCGCATCTGCAGCTTCTGCTTCAGAAATAAACCCGCCCACGCCCGGGACGTCCCCTGCAGCTTCTGCCTCCGCTGTAAGGAGAGTGTCTGTCCAGCAGCACACGGCCCTGCTGGACGGACCGATCTCGTCACTCGCTCGCCGCCTCAAGCGGAGCTGATCCACAGCTTAGAAAAAAAAACAACTTTTAGATGAGGCGCAGTAAATACCGCACAGCCCCTGAGAACGCCTGAGGTTTGTGCGGAGAGAACTGTACTGTAGCCCGTACAGGACACCCAGATACCCGCTCGCTCATGTCTGGACCTTCCGCTCTCTGTGGACAGCTGTTCCAACTCAGACCGCGGGTCCTCACCCATCTGCAATTTGAGTAAGGCGTTGTTAGTTATGACACCTGCAAGTACACATCCACCACCACACTCATTCAGGGCCCCTCAGGACAATTCCGGATCACCCAGAGGGCATCTTGTACCTCCAGCAGCCTTATTCACTGTATCTCTTGCAGGAAATGCCCAGCCATCTACACTGGAGAAACAGGAAGGAGACTTGGAGACCGCTTCAGAGAACACGTCAGGGCTGTGAAGATTAAAGATCTCTCCAAGCCCATTGTTTCTCATTTCACCTCTGACGGCCACGACCACTCTCATCTCTCCGTCTGTGTTCTCAAAGACGGTTTTCCGAACTCATACATCAGAAAGACCACCGAAACCAAAATTATTCTGCAGCTAGGATCACACATTCTCCCTTCTCTTAACGACAGACTACTGTTCTTTTAAATTTTCTCCCTTCATTGGACGTTTCATTTCACACCTCTCTGCACCCATTCTGACTTCACACCTCCTGACTGGCCTCTCTGTCTGTCCCCTGCTCCCGCCTCTCACTCCTCCTCCCTCCCAGCCTTTGTTCTCCCGCTACTTGACCTTTGCCTCCTGCCCTGTCTCTCTCACACCTGAAGAAGGCTCCACGGCCGAAACGTTGTGTTCTCTTTCTTCTTTTTTTCAGCAGGACTAAACCTTTACTTGTTGTTAGTTATGTACCCCCATCTGGTATAGTTTCGTGTAAGTGCAGTTCTGGAATTAAAAACCAACGTTAAATTGTCAGGGAGTTGCAGTCAGATGCCAACACGAGACGAAGCAGTGGTTCTGTGTGACCTGTGTATCAGTTTGCTGATCAGAAGGAGTGAAATGTCCTGCAGTTTGAGCTCGTCAGCGCAGCAGGAAACTGGGCCGCTGTCCAGGTCTGCTCTGAGACTGAGCTCCGAGCTCGGCCGCTGTCCAGGTCTGCGCTGAGACTGAGCTCCGAGCTCGGCCGCTGTCCAGGTCTGCGCTGAGACTGAGCTCCGAGCTCGGCCGCTGTCCAGGTCTGCTCTGAGACTGAGCTCCGAGCTCGGCCGCTGTCCAGGTCTGCTCTGAGACTGAGCTCCGAGCTCGGCCGCTGTCCAGGTCTGCGCTGAGACTGAGCTCCGAGCTCGGCCGCTGTCCAGGTCTGCGCTGAGACTGAGCTCCGAGCTCGGCCGCTGTCCAGGTCTGCGCTGAGACTGAGCTCCGAGCTCGGCCGCTGTCCAGGTCTGCTCTGAGACTGAGCTCCGAGCTCGGCCGCTGTCCAGGTCTGCGCTGAGACTGAGCTCCGAGCTCGGCCGCTGTCCAGGTCTGCGCTGAGACTGAGCTCCGAGCTCGGCCGCTGTCCAGGTCTGCGCTGAGACTGAGCTCCGAGCTCGGCCGCTGTCCAGGTCTGCGCTGAGACTGAGCTCCGAGCTCGGCCGCTGTCCAGGTCTGCTCTGAGACTGAGCTCCGAGCTCGGCCGCTGTCCAGGTCTGCGCTGAGACTGAGCTCCGAGCTCGGCCGCTGTCCAGGTCTGCGCTGAGACTGAGCTCCGAGCTCGGCCGCTGTCCAGGTCTGCGCTGAGACTGAGCTCCGAGCTCGGCCGCTGTCCAGGTCTGCGCTGAGACTGAGCTCCGAGCTCGGCCGCTGTCCAGGTCTGCTCTGAGACTGAGCTCCGAGCTCGGCCGCTGTCCAGGTCTGCTCTGAGACTGAGCTCCGAGCTCGGCCGCTGTCCAGGTCTGCGCTGAGACTGAGCTCCGAGCTCGGCCGCTGTCCAGGTCTGCGCTGAGACTGAGCTCCGAGCTCGGCCGCTGTCCAGGTCTGTGCTGAGACTGAGCTCAGAGCTCGGCCGCTGTCCAGGTCTGCGCTGCAGGGGTCTGCGCTGAGACTGAGCTCTGAGCTGGAGACCGCAGTTCAGTACACACACACACTGTACAACACCCACACCTCCATTCACACACACACTGTACAACACCCACACACTATAATAATAATAATCCTTACACTTATATACCTCTTTTTTGGACACTCCACTCAGAACACACTGTACAGGTCATGGGGACCCCCTCCACCCCCACCAGTGTGTACCCCACCTGGATGATGCTCCAGTCCTCTCACACACACCAGCTCTCAGTGGAGGAGAGCAGAGTGATGAGGACAGGTCAGAGAGGGGGGTTATTAGGAGGCCTTGATGGGTAAAGACCAGGGGGAAATCTGGCCAGGACTGCGGACATGGGGAGCCCCCAGTACCAAGCCCCCTGGAGGGGAGACTCCTGGGAGAGCTGAGGCTGCTGCTGGGAGAGGTGTGAGTGGGGCCAGCAGGGGGCGCTCTCTCCCTGCGCTCTGTGTGGGTCCTGATGCCCCAGTACAGTGATGGTGAGCTATAAAAGAGTAGGGGTGGACACTGGCGGGGACACTGGACTGTAAAAAGGCTCCGTCCTTCTGATGAGACAAAAGAGCTGCGACGTGTCCAGGGTGTGTGCAGTACAGGATGTCCAGGGTGTGCAGTGTGATGAAGACAGTGAAGACTGTGTGTCCATGTAGCCAGTACAGGTGATCTGCTGAAGGAGCTGCAGGTGGGCTGTTTAGCAGTCTTACTGCCTGGAGGTAGAAGCTGTTCTGTAGTCTGTTGGACTTGGACCGAATGCTTCGGTACCGTTTACCAGACAGTAGGAGAGAGAACAGTTTGTGACTGGGATGACTGGGGTCCTTGAGAATGGACCTGGCCTTCTTCAGACATCTAGCTGAGTAGATCTCCTGGGTGTTTGGTAGCTCACAGCCGGTGATGAGCTGCGCTGACCTCACCACCCTCTGCAGTGCTCTGCGATCCCGGGCGGAGCAACTCCCAGACCAGGCAGTGATGCAGCCAGTCAGGATGCTCTCAATAGTGCACCTGTAGCCTGTGGTCATTAACAATCCCAGTGTGTTTCCTGAAAAGAGTCGGGGTGTCACCCCGGTGTCCCCCTGGTCTTTACCCATCATGGCCTCCTAATAACCCCCCTCTCTGACCTGTCCTCATCACTCTGCTCTCCTCCACTGAGAGCTGGTGTGTGGGAGAGGACTGGAGCCTCATCCAGGTGGGGTACACACTGGTGGGGGTGGAGGGGATCCCCATTACTGTAAAGAGCTTTGAGTGGGGTGTCCAGAAAAACACTATAGAAGTGTAAGGAATTATTATTATTATTGTTATTATTATTTCTTGGTGAGACAGACCCGTCTCGATGTTTCAGCTTAGAAGGAGTTCATCTCGAATAGATATAAAAGATTAAAAATGCAATAATAATCATATTAGGAACTTGTGCAACTCATGTGTTACACCTTCTTGCGTCTCCTCCTGGGATGCTGTGTTTAGGAATATAAACGGGAGATTAGTTTGGACAATTGCTGATAAAGACTGTCTTACAAATAAAGCTAATGAAATTTCATTTAAAATGGTTCACAGATTTAATCCTGTTAAATTGACACTTTCTAGATTAAAACACGAACAAGATGACTTATGTGTGTTTTGTAATCATGAGAAGGAATCTTTGTTAACTGCACATATACAAAACTGTTTTGGACAGATCTGCAAAATGTTATTGCTCAACATGTAAAGGTAAATGTTACATTGAACGATTTTGATATTATTTTACATTTTGCTCGATCTGATTTGGATAAAGGATGTGTTTGTATTGTTAATATGTTAATTATTTTAGCTAAATACTTTATCCACTTATGTAAATGGTCTAATACTGCTCCCTCTATTCATGCTTTTAAAGTTGAATTCCCTTTTTATTTAAATTGTTAGAAACTGAAAGAATCAAAAGGCGAGACACACAATGGAAATATCTAATAAGTATAATTTTTAGTTTTTACAACTGTGAATTCCTCTGACTTTAAAGTGTCTATTTCTGTATATATTTCATTATTCTGTCTCCTTTTTTGTATTTCTGGTGTTTAAATAAATATTTTTAAAAAGTTAATCTCCCACTGCGCACGCGCGCGACACACACACACACACACACACACACGGAAGTCTGCCGCTCTAGAGCGCTTCTCGCTCTAAGGTGCATTGTGGGAAGGCGGAGGACCGGCGCGGAGAGGTTTGTTTGAGCTGCGCGGGGGCATTGTGGGAACTCGGAGGACCGAGGAGGATTTTCTCTGAGCGACTGGGAGTCATGGTGAGTGAGCGGAGACAACAAAATGTCCGGTTCGAGTGTTTGTGGCGCAGCTGGCGGGGGCTGCGGGCCCGCGGGTCGGTGGGGGGTGCGGTGGGGCCGTGGGGCCGTGTCTGCCGTGGGCGAGTGTGAAACGGCTCCGCGCCGCACGCCGGGGCGAGTCTTTCCGTCCGGACCGGGACTCGGGACCGGGCACCCCGGCGAGCAGCCGGCTGGGCCCCCGGAGAGCAGGCCCGGCGCCGGTCTCGCTGTCCCGGGGGGCCGAGAGAGACCGGGGTCACCGGGCTGAGCCCCGGGCCGCTGCCCTGCGGGAGCTGACGGCTCTGTCCGGCGACCTGCTGGCGAGGCCGGGGCTGGGAGCCCTGAGGAAGTGGGGGCTCCCCGGGGTGGCACCCTGAGGTACTGGGGGCTCCCTGGGGTGGCACCCCGAGGTACTGGGGCTGCTGTCTTGGTCACCAAGTTAGTCCAGACTGGACCCTGGTCAGCCAGTCTGTGGGTCACTCAGAGGAATGACCAGTCATCGTCAGCCAGTCCCCTCTGTCTCTCCTGGAATAGACAGTGTGAGTGTGTGTGTTTATACTCTCTCTCCCTGTCTCCTCTGTCTCCCCTCAATTTCAGTTCAATTCAAGGTGCTTTATTGGCATGACCAATGACTAAAATCTGTGTTACCAAAGCAAAGCAAATACAATCAACATAAAACAAAAATCTACAGACATTTACAATAAATACACAATCATAAGATGTTTACATGTAGACATATTGAGCATTATTGAGAGACAGACTCACTGTTCCTCAGGCTGGGACAGGAGATCACACACTGTATTATTATTATTGAGAGACGGGCTCACTGTCTGTTCCTCAGGCTGGGACAGGAGATCACACACTGTATTATTATTATTGAGAGACAGGCTCACTGTCTGTTCCTAAGGCTGGGACAGGAGATCACACACTGTATTATTATTATTGAGAGACAGGCTCACTGTCTGTTCCTCAGGCTGTGACAGGAGATCACACACTGTATTATTATTATTGAGAGACAGGCTCACTGTCTGTTCCTCAGGCTGGGACAGGAGATCACACACTGTATTATTATTATTGAGAGACAGGCTCACTGTTCCTCAGGCTGTGACAGGAGATCACACACTGTATTATTATTATTGAGAGAGGCTCAGGGGGCTCTGTTTTGGGCTCAGCAGGGTCTTGTGGTGGTAGGAGTTTTGGTCACTGTGTTTTAGGTGTAGCCAATACTTTAATATTCCAATGGGTTGGATTACACTTTCAAATATTTGCAACCAGATTCTTGTTGGTGGGTTGATGTTGAAAAGCCTCCTTCTTATTGCGTAGAAACTCTCAGATGAGCTGATGGTGAGACCGAGATATCTGTAGCTGGATGTGTGCTCCAATGTGTTGCTGTTGAGTGTGAATTTGTACCTGTTTCTCTGAGGTCTGGCTTTCTTCTGGAAAACCATAACTCTGGTCTTGGCGGTGCCCAGGTCTGACAGTCCTGCTCCAGCAGTGCCAGGCTCTGCTGTTCTGGGTCCAGATGGGCTGGCAGTGCCCAGGTCTGACAGTCCTGCTCCAGCAGTGCCAGGCTCTGCTGTTCTGGGTCCAGGTGGGCTGGCAGTGCCCAGGTCTGACAGTCCTGATCCAGCAGTGTCAGGCTGTCTCGTGTGTGTGTGTGTGTGTGTGTGTTCCCTCTCTGTGGGCAGGCTGTCTCCTGTGTGTGTGGTTCCCTCTCTGTGGACAGGCTGTCTCCTGTGTGTGTGGTTCCCTCTCTGTGGACAGGCTGTCTCCTGTGTGTGTGGTTCCCGCTCTGTGGACAGGCTGTCTCCTGTGTGTGTGGTTCCCTCTCTGTGGACAGGCTGTCTCCTGTGTGTGTGGTTCCCTCTCTGTGGGCAGGCTGTTCTCATGTTTCTTCTCACTGCAGGACGTCTTTCTTATGATCCGGCGTCACAAGACGACCATCTTCACCGATGCCAAGGAGTCGACCACAGTGTACGACCTCAAGCGCATCGTGGAGGGCATCCTGAAGAGGGCGCCGGAGGACCAGAGGCTCTTCAAGGTGGGCAGGGGGAGGAGGCAGGAGCTGGGCAGGGGGAGCGCTGTTGGTCTGTTTTAACCTCCCGTCTCCCCGCAGGATGACCAGCTGTTAGACGACAACAAGACTCTGGGAGACTGTGGGTTCACCAACCAGACAGCTCGACCCCAGGCTCCTGCTACTGTGGGACTGGCCTTCAGAGTCAGCGGTGAGTCAGGGTGTCTGTATGAACCCTCCTGTCTCTCAGTGCAGTGTTAATGTACTGGAGTGTCCAGTCAGTGTGTCTGTATTAACCCCTCTCTCTCTCAGTGCAGTGTTAATGTACTGGAGTGTCCAGTCAGTGTGTGTATGAACCCTCCTGTCTCTCAGTGCAGTGTTAATGTACTGGAGTGTCCAGTCAGTGTGTGTGTATTAACCCCTCTCTCTCTCAGTGCAGTGTCAATGTACTGGAGTGTCCAGTCAGTGTGTCTGTATTAACCCCCGTCTCTCTCTCTCAGATGATGTCTTCGAACAGTTGCGGATCGACCCGTTCTCCAGCCCCCCGGAGCTTCCCGATGTCATGAAGCCGCAGGACTCCGGCAGCACTGCGAACGAGCAGGCAGTGCAGTGAGGCAGAGGAGGAGGAGGAAGAGCGAGGGAGGGAGGGAGAGAGAGGAGGAGTAGGGAGGGAAGGAGGGAGGGAGGGAGGGAGGGAGGGAGGGAGAGTGCATATGGAGGGGGGGTGGCACCCTTATGAACCTTGACCTCACACAATAACCCCCTCCACCCCAAAACCATGAACACAAGGACGAACGTGAGCCCCCTGGGGTCCCAGACTCCTGTAGACAGGTCTCCACCCGCGGCCCGGCTCGGGGCTCGACTGTCGGACCCGCGGCCCGGCTCGGGGCTCGACTGTCGGACCCGCGGCCCGGCTCGGGGCTCGACTGTCGGACCCGCGGCCCGGCTCGGGGCTCGACTGTCGGACCCGCGGCCCAGTCCAGCCAGCCGCACTCCGAGCGCGGGACAGAGAGAGAGTCTGGGGAGAAGCGCAGGGGCTCTGAGGCGGAGGCCAGGTTTTGACGGTGGGCATTTCTGTGGAATGGATTTTGGGGTTGTGTGTTTTTGTTGTTCCTAATTAAATTTAATTTAGTGCTTTGAGAGAAGAAGTTGGTCGGTGTGTTTTGTCCAGACCGGTGGTGACAGTCTGATGTGGCCATGAGCTGGCTGAGAGCCCGACGCACTCCGTGTGTTTCAGGAACGTGCCAGTGGCGTCGATGTCGGCCTGTGTTGAAGGAGCAGCTCGCCTGGACTGTAGGAAGTGTGTGTTGTGGGGGGTGTGCGTGTGTTTCGGTAGCGGGGGGGTCGTGTGTTTCTCTCGTTAGTGTGGGCGATTGTTAATTACTGCATGGGCACAAGCACACAGAGACTGTGTGACAACGCTGCTGTTTACCTGACTTGCTGGAGCCTATAACCGAGCCCAATAAAGGAAGAGAATGCTTTTTCCAACTGCTCGTGTCTCTTTCCTTCTTTGGAAATGAACAGGTATGAGTGGGGGCGCTCTGGGGTCACTCACACACCCAGACCTCCTGTGAGGTACAGGGGTAACGCAGCTTGTGAGTCTGTATCTGAAATTACTGACTCATCTCAGGACACCTCAGTGCACAGGCGGGGCTGAGTCAGGGTGGATTGGTGGGGTGGCTCTGTGGCTCAGGACCTGCGCCTGTGGCTGGAGGGTTGCCGGTTCAAATCCTGCGGCCGGCAGAGGAATCCTACTCCGTTGGGGCCCTGAGCGAGGCCCTGAACCCCAGCTGCTCCAGGGGTGCTGTGTAAATGTCTGACCCTGCGCTCTGACCCCCAGCTCCTCTCTCCCTGTGTGTGTGTCTCCTGGAGAAAAGGTTAGGTGATGCGAAAAAGACATATACAAGAAATTGTATATAGCCAATAAAGTGATATTATCTTATATAGCCAATAAAGTGATGTTATCTTATGGTCACACTGTAACCCTACAGTCCAGAGATCGCAGGTCCAGTCTGGGTTCCTGTCCCACACAGAGACACAGCTCTTTTACAGCCCTGATCTCCATTACTGTCCCACACAGAGACACAGCTCTCTTACAGCACTGATCTCTATTACTGTCCCACACAGAGACACAGCTCTTTTACAGCCCTGATCTCTATTACTGTCCCACACAGAGACACAGCTCTCTTACAGCACTGATCTCTATTACTGTCCCACACAGAGACACAGCTCTCTTACAGCACTGATCTCTATTACTGTCACACAGAGACACAGCTCTCTTACAGCACTGATCTCTATTACTGTCACACAGAGACACAGCTCTTTTACAGCACTGTTCTCTATTACTGTCACACAGAGACACAGCTCTTTTACAGCACTGATCTCTATTACTGTCCCACACAGAGACACAGCTCTTTTACAGCACTGATCTCTATTACTGTCCCACACAGAGACACAGCTCTCTTACAGCACTGATCTCTATTACTGTCCCACACAGAGACACAGCTCTTTTACAGCCCTGATCTCTATTACTGTCCCACACAGAGACACAGCTCTCTTACAGCACTGATCTCTATTACTGTCCCACACAGAGACACAGCTCTCTTACAGCACTGATCTCTATTACTGTCCCACACAGAGACACAGCTCTTTTACAGCACTGATCTCTATTACTGTCCCACACAGAGACACAGCTCTCTTACAGCCCTGATCTCTATTACTGTCCCACACACAGAGACACAGCTCTTTTACAGCACTGATCTCTATTACTGTCCCACACAGAGACACAGCTCTTTTACAGCCCTGATCTCTATTACTGTCCCACACAGAGACACAGCTCTCTTACAGCACTGATCTCTATTACTGTCCCACACACAGAGACACAGCTCTTTTACAGCACTGATCTCTATTACTGTCCCACACAGAGACACAGCTCTTTTACAGCACTGATCTCTATTACTGTCCCACACAGAGACACAGCTCTCTTACAGCCCTGATCTCTATTACTGTCACACACAGAGACACAGCTCTCTTACAGCACTGATCTCTATTACTGTCCCACACAGAGACACAGCTCTCTTACAGCCCTGATCTCTATTACTGTCACACACAGAGACACAGCTCTCTTACAGCACTGATCTCTATTACTGTCCCACACAGAGACACAGCTCTTTTACAGCACTGATCTCTATTACTGTCCCACACAGAGACACAGCTCTTTTACAGCCCTGATCTCTATTACTGTCACACACAGAGACACAGCTCTCTTACAGCACTGATCTCTATTACTGTCCCACACAGAGACACAGCTCTCTTACAGCCCTGATCTCTATTACTGTCACACACAGAGACACAGCTCTCTTACAGCACTGATCTCTATTACTGTCCCACACAGAGACACAGCTCTTTTACAGCACTGATCTCTATTACTGTCCCACACAGAGACACAGCTCTTTTACAGCCCTGATCTCTATTACTGTCACACACAGAGACACAGCTCTCTTACAGCACTGATCTCTATTACTGTCCCACACAGAGACACAGCTCTCTTACAGCCCTGATCTCTATTACTGTCACACACAGAGACACAGCTCTCTTACAGCACTGATCTCTATTACTGTCCCACACAGAGACACAGCTCTCTTACAGCACTGATCTCTATTACTGTCCCACACACAGAGACACAGCTCTTTTACAGCACTGATCTCTATTACTGTCCCACACAGAGACACAGCTCTTTTACAGCACTGATCTCTATTACTGTCCCACACAGAGACACAGCTCTTTTACAGCACTGATCTCTATTACTGTCACACAGAGACACAGCTCTCTTACAGCACTGATCTCTATTACTGTCCCACACAGAGACACAGCTCTCTTACAGCCCTGATCTCTATTACTGTCCCACACAGAGACACAGCTCTTTTACTCTTTTACTGCTGACGAGTCCATCGCAGCCTCTGTCTGGCCCAAACCAGTCGGGTGTGACGTCTAGGACATCACTGTCCTGTCAGCGATGTGAGCATTCATTCCAGAAAATGTTGTTTCTCTTTTCCATCAGTATATCTGCTCGACAGAGTTCACCATGTCTGACAGAGCAGCGTTAATCATTGTTCTGTGGGATACAAGTGAATGAGGAATAAGGAGCTCCCTGACTCCCTGACTCAGCAGTTTTGTGCGAAACTTGTCTGAATTGCAGGCTGATTGTAAAGTGCGCGGAAACTGATTTTACTGTGATGTTAAAAGACTGAACTGAAGTCGGAAAAAGTAAACTCACAAGTTAGTTTTACTGAACTGTTGGAACTAAATCCAAAACCCACTGGCCCAAGCATCTGTTACTGTAGTAACTGTGGGGGAACTTGGCTGCTCCTGTGGTTGTTGCTGCAGGTACCCCAAATGAGACGTGTACCACCGAGCACGCGTTTGAGATCTCTCTGGCCAGCTCCCAGCACACACTGCCTTAGAGACAGGGTCAAAGGAACAACTTTTAGAATTGAGCTTAGGTTTGCTCTGTGGACACTTTCCCAGACTCAGACATCTGTACAAACACAAAGGTGTTTTGCAGTCTTCAAGAATCTCGGTGTTGGAGGTTGGATTTAAGGAGTTTGATATGTGTAGCTCGTAAGATGTTCAATAAAATGGGGAACATTTTTTTTATAATTAATCTGTATTATTGCCTAGTGATCACACACCCAAAAGAAACGGTCTAAAGCTGTTCCCTCCTTTCATGTGTATGAGATGGAAATGTAATATTACTTAAACTCCACTAAAAACAATGCCAAAAAACCCCACTGATGAATGTAAACATATTGTGTTCCGTTTTAAAACGGCCTCGGGCAGTCGATTGCTTTGTATTTTATTCTTGTTCTCTGATCTGGTTTTGGATACGTTTTCTCCTGTGTAAAAAATTAAAACATAACCGCGAGGAATAAACACCGGAAGTGCCCGGTCCTTCCGCTTCCTGTCCGGCCGAGTGGGCGGTGACGTCAGGGCCGCACTAGCCTCGGGTCTCTGTGGTGGTGTCGGCGCGCCCTGTTTTTTTCCTCTTTTTTAAATTGCAACAACAGAACCCGCAGTAGAGACAGGAGTGCATGTAGCATATCACTAACACCGCCGGGGGTGCATACTGTAACACAGCTGCACTTTACAACAGCAAGAAGAGATTAAAGACGGTCCATAGAGCGCAGCTTTCCTGTTCTAGTGTTCGGGAGCGGCTGTAGTCGAGTCCTTCAGCTGTAGTTCAGGTGGGCAGCTGCGTCAGCAGGCGTAGGCTGCAAAGGAACAAGTAACAGGTTTATTCCCTGCTGAAAAAAAGAAGAAAGAGAACACAACGTTTCGGCCGTGGAGCCTTCTTCAGGTGTGAGAGAGACAGGGCAGGAGGCAAAGGTCAAGTAGCAGGAGAACAAAGGCTGGGAGGGAGGAGGAGTGAGAGGCGGGAGCAGGGGACAGACAGAGAGGCCAGTCAGGAGGTGTGAAGTTGCCCTGTCTCTCTCACACCTGAAGAAGGCTCCACGGCCGAGACGTTGTGTTCTCTTTCTTCTTTTTTTCAGCAGGGAATAAACCTGTTACTTGTTCATTTGAGTCCTTCAGCTGTTCGAGCGCGGCTCTCCCCCACACCAGTTCACCGCACGTGTAAAACACCACCAGGTACAGGTAGTCACACGGGACACTTTCATATTATTTTCAAAGGGATTAAAATTTAAGAATTGTAATAATAATAATAATTATTATTATTATAATAGCGCCTTTCTGGACTCTCCACTCAAAGCCCTTCACAGTCCTGGGGATCCCCTCCACCCCCACCAGTGTGTACCCCACCTCGATGATGCGCCAGTCCTCTCTCACACAGCAGCTCTCAGAGCGATGAGGACAGGTCAGGGTTATTAGGAGGACTGGTAAAGACCAGGGGGACACCGGGGTGACACCCCGGGATTGTTAATGACCACAGAGAGTCAGGACATTGGTTTCATGTCTCATCAGAAGGACGGAGCCTTCTTACAGTCCAGTGTCCCCATCAGTGTCCACCCCTACTCTTTTATAGCTCACCATCACTGTAATGGGGCATCAGGACCCACACAGAGCGCAGGGAGAGAGCGCCCCCTGCTGGCCCCACTCACACCTCTCCCAGCAGCAGCCTCAGCTCTCCCAGGAGTCTCCCCTCCAGGTACTGACCAGGCTCCCCCCTCTGGGCTCCAGTGGGCTGTGAGCTGGAGGAGAGCGCCCCCTGCTGGGCTCCATTGGGCTGTGAGCTGGGTCAGAGCGCCCCCTGCTGGGCTCCAGTGGGCTGTGAGCTGGGTGAGAGCCCCCTGCTGGGCTCCAGTGGGCTGTGAGCTGGGTGAGAGCGCCCCCTGCTGGGCTCCAGTGGGCTGTGAGTGGTAAGCTGCAGAAAGATAATGTCAATTTTGGACTCTTTCTCTATACAACTTTGCAGATCAGTCCAGATTGTTTTTACCAGAGGACATATCTGAAACAAATGTTGTAAAGTTTCAAAAGACACAGTCATCGATATTCATTTTCAATCTCTGCACAACAAGGGGCTCTTCTGGGCAAACCTGATGAGTGATTTTATATGATAGCTCCTTACCCTCATCAGTTATACAGTACTCACTTGACATCGCCCACGTTCTCTTTTCAACCAGCCAGGTTCCCAAAGGACGTGTCCAGAATAGTGTAATTGACAAGATACTGTCGATTTGCAAAGGGATCTCAAGAATGTATTATTACAGCCATCAGTAAATATATTCTTTCCTTGGAGTCGAATACGGGCTGTAAATTCTCCCATGGACTGCTAGTACAGTTTCTTAGAAGAATTACACCCCTAGTGATCTACAGCACTGGTTACAATCTAGTATGGATGAACTGTAGCAGGACTTTATTATCTGTTCACAAAGGCGGTGTGATTAGACACTGCCCCGTCAGCTCCAGGTCAGTGTTTTCCCCAGATGACACCACCTCTAACCCCGTTTTCAAAGAACAAGGTTTTATTTCTAACTTGAATATCTCTACTGTCACAGAGGGGAAATGATGTTTATACATAAGAGAACGGAGAATGTGTCCCAGAAGCTCATCAGCCGAGGTCTCACAGAGATTAGAGTTTATTTATCAAATGCAGAACGACACAGCGTGCAGCAGCAGCAGCAGTTGCTGACAATGAAATGTCTTTTCTGCGAGCTCACGGGGGGGTAAAATCACAAAATTAAAGTTACAAAATAAGGTTCCATAATAATAGATAACAGTGCGATAGAACTTGAATGAGATAAACTCAGCCAGAGCTCAATATGAGTCGAGCTGCGACGTGTCCAGGGTGTGTGCAGTACAGGATGTCCAGGGTGTGCAGTGTGATGAAGACAGTGAAGACTGTGTCCATGTAGCCAGTACAGGTGATCTGCTGAAGGAGCTGCAGGTGGGCTGTTTAGCAGTCTTATTGCCTGGAGGTAGAAGCTGTTCTGTAGTCTGTTGGACTTGGACCGAATGCTTCGGTACCGTTTACCAGACAGTAGGAGAGAGAACAGTTTGTGACTGGGATGACTGGGATCCTTGAGAATGGACCTGGCCTTCTTCAGACATCTAGCTGAGTAGATCTCCTGGGTGTTTGGTAGCTCACAGCCGGTGATGAGCTGCGCTGACCTCACCACCCTCTGCAGTGCTCTGCGACCCCGGGCGGAGCAGCTCCCACACCAGGCAGTGATGCAGCCAGTCAGGATGCTCTCAGTAGTGCACCTGTAGAAGCTGGCCTGGATATGTGACGGCATGCCGAACCTCTGTAGCCTGCGGAGAGAGAACAGGCACTGCCGTGCTGTCTTGACCACGATCGATGTTGGTGTGGTGGGTCCAGGTTAAGTCCTCTGAGATGTTAACTCCCAGGAACTTAAAACTGCTGACCCTCTCCACTGCAGTCCCATTGATGTGAATAGGTGTGTGGTCTCCTCCCTGGTGTTTCCTATAGTCCACAATCATCTCCTTAGTCTTACTGATGTGAAGACAGAGGTTATTTTCCTGGCACCATGCTGCCAGGGTTTCAACCTCCTCCCTGTATGCAGACTCCTCACCATCTGTGATCAGGCCGATGACTGTCGTTTCGTCCGCAAACTTGATGATGGAGTTTGAGTGATGCCTGGTGACACAGTCATGGGTAAATAAGGAGTAGAGGACAGGGCTGAGCACGCAGCCTTGGGGGGCTCCAGTGTTTAGATTCAGGGTAGAGGATATGTTGGTGCCCACCCTCACCACCTGCGGACGTTCCGTCAAGAAGTCCAGGACCCAGTTACAGAGGGAGGTGTTCAGTTCCGGGTCCTGGAGCTTGATGACCAGCTCTGAGGGCGCTATGGTATTGAATCAACATACAGCATTCTCACACATGTGCCTTTCTTCCGCAGGTGTGAGAGGGCAGTATGGAGGGCAGTGGCAATAGCGTCTCCTGTGGACCTGTTCTGGCGATGCGCAGACTGCAGTGGGGCTGGGGTGTCAGGCAGTGAGGAGGTGGTGTGTGCTTTGACCAGCCGCTCGAAGCGCTTCGTGATAACGGATGTCATTCAGGCAGTTGACTCTGGGTTTCTTAGGAACAGGGACAATGGTGGTGCAGGAAGGAACTATAGACTGAGCTAGAGAGGGATTGAAAATGTCCGAGAAGACATCTGCCAGCTGGTCTGCACATGCCTTCAGAACGCGGCCAGGGATGGCATCAGGGCCAGGAGCCTTGTGTGGATCGGTCTTTTTAAAAACTGGACACACATCCGCTCTGGATACGATCAGTGGGTTTCCGGCTTGGATTTCTGGAATCTTCCTGACTGGATCTGCGTCACTGACCTCAAACCGAGCAGAGAATGAGTTTATCTCATCAGGAAGCGAGGCGGACTGTTGTGCGATATAGCGGGGTTGCGTTTTGTAGTCTGTAATGGTGCGTACTGTATACCATTCCACGTGATCCGTGTGTTGCAGCCGTGATGACATGGCTCTAGTTTTACTCTGTCGTTGTATTTAGCTGTTTTGATGGCTTTCCTGAGGTCGTATCTGGATTTTTTGTGTTCATCCCTATCGCCAGAATCGAAAGCAGCTGTCCTCACTCTCAGTTTGGCGCGTATCTCGCCATTTACCCACGGTTTCTGATCTGGGTACGTGTGAACAGTGCCCTGTGAGCCACATCTTCAGTACGTTTACTGATGCAGATGTCACCATTCTGGCGATCACAGAGGACAGCCACCCCACTGCCCTCAGGCCAGAGATACAAGAGCATCTGGACACTGGCCACCACATTCCTGAACAGCTTCTACCCACAAGCAGTGCGATTGGCGACATTGACATTTAGCCATTCCCCTTGGACCACACCTACACCGTCACCCTCTACCTCATTATGATTTCTTATCTATCGCACATCTCCAGTCATTGTTTACACGTCTGCATTGTTTACATTCAAGCTGTCTACATGTTTACTTGCACACTGTCTACTGTTTGTGTGTATATCGTCTTGATGCACTGTCTGCGCTCTGTGTTTTTACACGTGTTCTAACAATCGAGAGACTTTCTGTCAGTAAGAATTCCATTGTACCAGTACTGTACACGGACCGGTTACGTATAAGATTTTATTGTCCCCTGAGCGAATGTTTTTACGGACACCCAGCACTCCTGTACATTTAAATAGAACGCAAACAAAAAAAGATGAAGAAAAGAAAAACGTTGCACATTATTCTACTGCAAAAAATAAGAAGAACATTGCACATCCCTCTGTTGCACATCTACAGTATAACACCCAGCAACATGTAACTTTTATAACACGTCAGAAAACATATCGCACTCAAGCGGGTTGTAAGAGTCAAAATTGTGTTGGAGAGTGGGACACAGGAATGTTTGTGTCTGTTTGACTTAACATTTGGGAACCCTGAAGCGTTTGCCAGAAGGAAGAGGTTGAGGATGTGGGAGGGATCCGATATATTTCTTCCTGCCTGTTTGATGACGGACTTTTCCAAGATTGTCTGCAGGGAGGGATGCCGTTTCACTCCCATGACCTTCCAAGCTGTCTGGAAGAGGCGCTATTTGTGATTTTAAATGAACTGATAGATGACCAAGCCGCACTGAAATACCTGATAATGCTCTCGATTACAGCACGGGAGAAGAGCAGCATTACTTCCTGTTGAACCCCAAACACTCTGAGTCTTCGCAGGAAATGTAAGCGCTGCTGAACTTGGGAGCAAACACTCTCAACACGAGTAGTCCAGCAAGAGGTTACAGAGTGCGAACAGACCTGGAGAGCTCACACAGCCCTGAGGGGCACCTGTGCTCACAGACCCTGACATTCTGCGTGCGGTTTGTTACAAATGAATGGGACCGTCTTTGAATGTTGTGGTTATCAATAGCTGGGGCCGCAGCGTGTTAAATGCGGAGCTGAAGCCCACAGACAGCAGCCGAGCACAGGCATGGGGGTCCCCTAGGTGTCTTTTAACAAGATGCACAACGCTGTGAATCGCATCACCGGTGTTTATATGCAAACTGGTATGGATCCAGTACAGAGTTCACTTCTGAGCACAGCATGGATACCATAATATGGCAATACAGTTCAAGTTCGTACCCCAGCGACCCCCCCCCAGTCCCCGCCACTGCCTCGTAACGCCGAAAACACCAGCTTCAGCTACTCCAGCTCCCCC
Source organism: Atractosteus spatula (assembly GCF_055471065.1). Taxonomy (NCBI): domain Eukaryota; kingdom Metazoa; phylum Chordata; class Actinopteri; order Semionotiformes; family Lepisosteidae; genus Atractosteus; species Atractosteus spatula. The sequence continues at coordinate 935,992 of NW_028296651.1, forward strand.
AGCGCCGATCACAACACAACGACAACAGCAGCGCGCCCGTCCAGGCGGAGAGGGCGGGCTGACAGGCCGACGGCGCTCCTGGGAAATGAAGTTTTTCTTCCCCTCCACGGCCAGGTAAACGGCCTGGTTAAGAACTACAATCCCACAACCCCCCCCCCCACACACCGGGAGTTGACACGCGTGCCCCGGGGTGTTCTGGGAGTTGATGTTCTCGAGTAGGCGCGATGACCTCCGTCACAGCGTAAAAAAATCCCACGATGGACTACAAGTCCCGCAAGGCCGCGGGGACGGCAGTAAATAAGAGGCGCCGCGGCGGCGCCTGCCTCTTCCTGTTTGTTTTGCGTTTCTCCCGGGTTTAAAATGGCGTCGGCTTGCCGACCGAGGGTGTTGAGGAAAAGAGAGGCGCTCACGGGCGGCAGCTGCTGAGGGGGGCGAGCGGCACACGGACGCGGCACACGAGGGCGGCGCAGGACGACTCCCGGCGCTGCGGGTCCCCGGCGCGGAGGCCCTCCGTGCGCGCCCGAGGCGGCCGACGCCCCGCGGGGCCTGCTCGCTCGGGCGCCGCCGGCCGCGGGCTCCGGCTGCGGCACTACAGTTCCCGGCAGCCTCTTCGCGACGCCGCGGGCCGCTGGGGGATGTAGTTTTCTGGGGGGGGCGGGGCGGGCGGTGGGTATTGGTGCTGCGGCGGACTGCAGACCCCAGTGACAGCAGGGCAGGGGGCCGGGGAACAGGGGGGCAGGGGGGCAGGACACCCCTGGCCGGAGGATGGCCACGGGGGCGGCGGAGGACTCGCTGGGCTGGTGCCTCACGCAGCTGGCGAAGGCCGTGGCCCCGAGCTCGACAGCGGTGGACTGGAGCTGGTCCGAGTCCGGCCAGGCCCAGCCCCAGCCCCAGGCCGGGCTGAGCCGGGCCCTCATCGCCATCCGGACCCGCCACATCAAGGGCGCGGCGGGCATCGCGCGCTACCGCAGCCGCGGCGGCCTGCGCCCCCTGCTGGAGCTGCTGCGCCGCCCGCGCGCCCGCAAGGCGCTCGACCTGGCGCTGAGCATCCTGGGCAACTGCTGCACGGAGGCGGAGTCGCGCTCGGAGGTAGGGGGCGGGGCGGAGAGGGGGCGTGGCGCTCGGCGAGGAGAGGGCGTGGCGCTCTGAGGGGTGGGGAGGGCGGGGCGCTCGGAGGTAGGGGCGGGGTGGAGAGGGGGCGTGGCGCTCGGCGAGGAGGGGCGTGGCGCTCTGAGGGGTGGGGAGGGGGAGTGGGGCGCTCTGAGGTAGGGGCGGGGTGGAGAGGGGGCGTGGCGCTCGGCGAGGAGAGGGCGTGGCGCTCTGAGGGGTGGGGAGGGCGGGGCGCTCGGAGGTAGGGGCGGGGTGGAGAGGGGGCGTGGCGCTCGGCGAGGAGGGGCGTGGCGCTCTGAGGGGTGGGGAGGGGGAGTGGGGCGCTCTGAGGTAGGGGCGGGGTGGAGAGGGGGCGTGGCGCTCGGCGAGGAGAGGGCGTGGCGCTCTGAGGGGTGGGGAGGGCGGGGCGCTCGGAGGTAGGGGGCGGGGCGGAGAGGGGGCGTGGCGCTCTGAGGAGGGGAGGGGGAGTGGGGCGCTCTGAGGGGAGGGGAGGGGGAGTGGCTCTCTGGGAGTCGCGCTCTGAGGGGAGGGGTGGGGGGAGTGGGGCGCTCTGAGGGGTGGGGAGGGGAGGGGGAGTGGCTCTCTGGGAGTCGCGCTCTGAGGGGTGGGGAGGGGGAGTGGCTCTCTGGGAGTCGCGCTCTGAGGGGAGGGGTGGGGGGAGTGGGGCGCTCTGAGGGGAGGGGAGGGGGAGTGGGGCGCTCTGAGGGGTGGGGAGGGGGAGTGGCTCTCTGGGAGTCACGCTCTGAGGGGTGGGGAGGGGGGAGTGGGGCGCTCTGAGGGGAGGGGAGGGGGAGTGGGGCGCTCTGAGGGGTGGGGAGGGGGAGTGGCTCTCTGGGAGTCGCGCTCTGAGGGGAGGGGTGGGGGGAGTGGGGCGCTCTGAGGGGTGGGGAGGGGAGGGGGAGTGGCTCTCTGGGAGTCGCGCTCTGAGGGGTGGGGAGTGGGGAGTGGGGCGCTCTGAGGGGAGGGGAGGGGGAGTGGGGCGCTCTGAGGGGTGGGGAGGGGGAGTGGCTCTCTGGGAGTCGCGCTCTGAGGGGAGGGGTGGGGGGAGTGGGGCGCTCTGAGGGGTGGGGAGGGGGAGTGGGGCGCTCTGAGGGGTGGGGAGGGGGAGTGGCTCTCTGGGAGTCGCGCTCTGAGGGGAGGGGTGGGGGGAGTGGGGCGCTCTGAGGGGAGGGGAGGGGGAGTGGGGCGCTCTGAGGGGTGGGGAGGGGGAGTGGCTCTCTGGGAGTCGCGCTCTGAGGGGAGGGGTGGGGGGAGTGGGGCGCTCTGAGGGGTGGGGAGGGGGAGTGGGGCGCTCTGAGGGGAGGGGAGGGGGAGTGGCTCTCTGGGAGTCGTGCTCTGAGGGGAGGGGAGGGGGAGTGGCTCTCTGGGAGTCACGCTCTGAGGGGTGGGGAGGGGGGCGCTGTGAGTTACGGGGGGGGGGGGGGGTCAGTAGCCCAGTTCCAAGCCCCTCTCTGGAAGCTGACCTGTCTCGTTGTGTTTGTGCTTCTGTAGGTTCGCACCCTGGGAGGGATCCCCCTGTTAGGTGAGAGAACCGTCTCCCTACCATCTCTGTCCTCTCTCTGTGACCTCATGCCCTCCGCTCTGTCCTCTGTGACCTCATGCCCTCCACTCTGTCCTCTTTGACGTCACCCCCTCCTCTCTGTCCTCTTTGACCTCATGCCCTCCGCTCTGTCCTCTCTGATGGGCACTGATGTGTCTCCGTGTCCTGCAGTCACACTTCTAAGAAGCATCAACATTGGCAGCATCCAGAACCGAGCAGCTCGAGCTCTGGGCAACCTGGCTATCGATCCAGACAACAGCGTGCTGATCCACAAGGCAGGTGAGTGTGTCTGTATTAACCCCTCTCTCTCTCAGTGCAGTGTTAATGTACTGGAGTGTCCAGTCAGTGTGTCTGTATTAACCCCTCTCTCTCTCTCAGTGCAGTGTTCATGTACTGGAGTGTCCAGTCAGTGTGTCTGTATTAACCCCTCTCTCTCTCTCAGTGCAGTGTTAATGTACTGGAGTGTCCAGTCAGTGTGTCTGTATTAACCCCTCTCTCTCTCAGTGCAGTGTTAATGTACTGGAGTGTCCAGTCAGTGTGTCTGTATTAACCCCTCTCTCTCTCTCTCAGTGCAGTGTTCATGTACTGGAGTGTCCAGTCAGTGTGTGTGTATTAACCCCTCTCTCTCTCTCAGTGCAGTGTTAATGTACTGGAGTGTCCAGTCAGTGTGTCTGTATTAACCCCTCTCTCTCAGTGCAGTGTTAATGTACTGGAGTGTCCAGTCAGTGTGTCTGTATTAACCCCTCTCTCTCTCTCAGTGCAGTGTTAATGTACTGGAGTGTCCAGTCAGTGTGTCTGTATTAACCCCTCTCTCTCTCAGTGCAGTGTTAATGTACTGGAGTGTCCAGTCAGGGTGTGTGTATTAACCCCTCTCTCTCTCTCAGTGCAGTGTTAATGTACTGGAGTGTCCAGTCAGTGTGTGTGTATTAACCCCTCTCTCTCTCAGTGCAGTGTTAATGTACTGGAGTGTCCAGTCAGTGTGTGTGTATTAACCCCACTCTCTCTCAGTGCAGTGTTAATGTACTGGAGTGTCCAGTCAGTGTGTGTGTATTAACCCCTCTCTCTCTCTCTCAGTGCAGTGTTAATGTACTGGAGTGTCCAGTCAGTGTGTGTATTAACCCCTCTCTCTCTCAGTGCAGTGTTAATGTACTGGAGTGTCCAGTCAGTGTGTGTGTATTAACCCCTCTCTCTCTCAGTGCAGTGTTAATGTACTGGAGTGTCCAGTCAGTGTGTGTGTATTAACCCCTCTCTCTCTCAGTGCAGTGTTAATGTACTGGAGTGTCCAGTCAGTGTGTGTGTATTAACCCCTCTCTCTCTCTCTCAGTGCAGTGTTAATGTACTGGAGTGTCCAGTCAGTGTGTGTGTATTAACCCCTCTCTCTCTCAGTGCAGTGTTAATGTACTGGAGTGTCCAGTCAGTGTGTGTGTATTAACCCCTCTCTCTCTCTCAGTGCAGTGTTAATGTACTGGAGTGTCCAGTCAGTGTGTGTGTATTAACCCCTCTCTCTCTCAGTGCAGTGTTAATGTACTGGAGTGTCCAGTCAGTGTGTGTGTATTAACCCCACTCTCTCTCAGTGCAGTGTTAATGTACTGGAGTGTCCAGTCAGTGTGTGTGTATTAACCCCTCTCTCTCTCAGTGCAGTGTTAATGTACTGGAGTGTCCAGTCAGTGTGTGTGTATTAACCCCTCTCTCTCTCAGTGCAGTGTTAATGTACTGGAGTGTCCAGTCAGTGTGTGTGTATTAACCCCTCTCTCTCTCAGTGCAGTGTTAATGTACTGGAGTGTCCAGTCAGTGTGTCTGTATTAACCCCTCTCTCCCTCTCTCTCTCAGGTGGGGTGTCTGCTCTCCTCCTCTGCCTCTCCTCCTCCTCCTCGGCCCCGGACTCCCCTACCCCCCAGGAGGCGGAGTGTGCCCAGTCTGTGGTGAGGGCGCTGCGCAACCTGGCGGACACTCCAGCTCACCGCGGGCTGCTGGTGGCGCAGGGCGCGGTGGCGGCGCTGGGCGCGCGGCTGGCGGCCCCCTGCCCCCCAGCCCTGCGGCTGGCCGCCCTGCGCGCGCTGGCGGAGCTGACGCGCGGCTGCAGCCAGGCCTGCGCCCGCGAGCTGGCCCGCGCCGGCGTGCTGGCCCGGCTGGGGCCCCTGGCGGCCGAGCCGCGCGCCCCCCAGCAGGAGCTCGCCCTGCGGGTGCTGGCCCACTGCTGCGCCCAGGGCTGCCTGCGGCCGCTGGTGGGCTCCCTGGGCGCCGTGGCCCGCTTCGTGGAGGAGGTGCGGCATGAGCCGGCGCGCTCGGCCGCCTTCCTGCGCGCGCTCTGCCTCTGCTGCCGGGAGGCCGTGAACCGGCCCCGCGTGCGGGCGGCCGGCGGGCTGGACGTGCTGCTCGGCGCGCTGGCGGGCCGGCCCGGGCCCGCGCTGGTGCGCCTGGTGCTGCTCGCCTTCGTGGACTTCGTGTACGACGAGGCGGCGCTGGAGCAGCTGCAGGGGGCGGGGCTGGTGCCGCTGCTGGTCGCCCGGTTGGTGGAGCTGGCCCGGGGGGAGGGGCCAGGCCGCGGGGGGGAGGAGCCTGCGGACCCCTACACCCCCTCCTTTGACTTCCCACCCCTGGAGGCAGCCAGGAGGGAGGGGTCAGCCGAAGGTCAAGGGTCATCCAGCTTCCTCAGTCTCAGGTGAGGATGGAGGGCAGCCTGTCTCTCTCTCAGTGCGGGGTCGCTGTAGTGTGTGAACCCCTCTCTATCTCTCAGTGCGGGGTCACTGTAGTGTGTGACCCCCCCCCCCCCCCCCTCAGTGCGGGGTCACTGTGGTGTATTAACCCCCCTCTCTCTCAGTGCGGGGTCGCTGTAGTGTGTGAACCCCTCTCTCTCAGTGCGGGGTCACTGTAGTGTGTGACCCCCCCCCCCCCCTCTCTCAGTGCGGGGTCACTGTGGTGTATTAACCCCCCTCTCTCTCAGTGCGGGGTCACTGTGGTGTATTAACCCCCCTCTCTCTCAGTGTGGGGTCACTGTAGTGTGTGAACCCCTCTCTCTCTCTCAGTGCAGGGTCACTGTGGTGTATTAACCTGTCTCTCTCAGTGCGGGGTCACTGTGGTGTATTAACCTGTCTCTCTCAGTGCGGGGTCACTGTGGTGTATTAACCCGTCTCACTCTCAGTGCGGGGTCACTGTGGTGTATTAACCCCTCTCTCTCTCAGTGCGGGGTCACTGTGGTGTGTGAACCCCTCTCTCTCTCTCTCTCAGTGCGGGGTCACTGTGGTGTATTAACCCCTCTCTCTCTCAGTGCGGGGTCACTGTGGTGTGTGAACCCCTCTCTCTCTCTCTCTCAGTGCGGGGTCACTGTGGTGTATTAACCCCTCTCTCTCTCAGTGCGGGGTCACTGTGGTGTGTGAACCCCTCTCTCTCTCTCTCTCAGTGCGGGGTCACTGTGGTGTGTGAACCCCTCTCTCTCTCTCAGTGCGGGGTCACTGTGGTGTATTAACCCGTCTCTCTCTCCAGGTCCTGGCTCTTGTCGGAGGGCTTGATCTCCAGTGAGGGGGAGGTGTCCCCCCAGTGGTCCCCAGGGGGCGAGTCGGAGTGGGGTGCGGACTGCAGCGCGGGGTCCCCTCCCCCACCCTCGTCGTCCCAGGCGTCCCCCCCCCGCGCCCCGCCCGCCTGCAGCGCGCGGCCCCCGCCCGAGGCGCCCCCGTACCCCCACCCGTACCACCCCGAGCCCTGGACGCCGGAGTCGGCGGCGCTGGTTCTGCTGTCGCGGGCCTCGCAGGCGCTGGACCCCAGCGCGGTGCTGGCCCAGCCGGCGGCGCTGGCCGGGCTGCTGGAGTACCTGCAGCTGCGGCGCGACCCGAGCCCGCGGCTGGGGCGCCTGCTGGGGCGCCTGTCCTGCCACCCCGCCTGCCTGCAGGCGCTGCTGCGCTGCGGAGCCGCCAGCCTGCTGCACCTGCGGCTCGTCCGCGGCCTCCAGGGGGCGCCCGGCCGCCCGCAGCCCGAGGGCACCCGGCTGAGGGTCCGAGAGCTGGGTGAGCCCCTCCGTCTGTCGGCACCCGTCTCTCTCTCGCCCCTCTGTCTGTCGGCACCCGTCTCTCTCTCGCCCCTCTGTCTGTCGGCACCCGTCTGTCGGCACCCGTCTCTCTCTCGCCCCTCTGTCTGTCGGCACCCGTCTCTCTCTCGCCCCTCTGTCTGTCGGCACCCGTCTGTCGGCACCCGTCTCTCTCTCGCCTCTCTGTCTGTCGGCACCCGTCTCTCTCTCGCCTCTCTGTCTGTCGGCACCCGTCTCTCTCTCGCCCCTCCGTCTGTCGGCACCCGTCTGTCTGCACCCGTCTCTCTCTCGCCCCTCCGTCTGTCGGCACCCGTCTGTCGGCACCCGTCTCTCTCTCGCCCCTCCGTCTGTCGGCACCCGTCTCTCTCTCGCCTCTCTGTCTGTCGGCACCCGTCTCTCTCTCGCCTCTCTGTCTGTCGGCACCCGTCTCTCTCTCGCCCCTCCGTCTGTCGGCACCCGTCTGTCTGCACCCGTCTCTCTCTCGCCCCTCCGTCTGTCGGCACCCGTCTCTCTCTCGCCCCTCCGTCTGTCGGCACCCGTCTCTCTCTCGCCCCTCTGTCTGTCTGCACCCGTCTGTCTGCACCCGTCTCTCTCTCGCCCCTCCATCTGTCGGCACCCGTCTCTCTCTCGCTCCTCTGTCTGTCTGCACCCGTCTGTCGGCACCCGTCTCTCTCTCGCCCCTCCGTCTGTCGGCACCCGTCTCTCTCTCGCCCCTCCGTCTGTCGGCACCCGTCTCTCTCTCGCCCCTCTGTCTGTCGGCACCCGTCTGTCGGCACCCGTCTCTCTCTCGCCTCTCTGTCTGTCGGCACCCGTCTCTCTCTCGCCTCTCTGTCTGTCGGCACCCGTCTCTCTCTCGCCCCTCCGTCTGTCGGCACCCGTCTGTCTGCACCCGTCTCTCTCTCGCCCCTCCGTCTGTCGGCACCCGTCTGTCGGCACCCGTCTCTCTCTTGCCCCTCCGTCTGTCGGCACCCGTCTCTCTCTCGCCCCTCTGTCTGTCTGCACCCGTCTGTCGGCACCCGTCTCTCTCTCGCCCCTCCGTCTGTCGGCACCCGTCTCTCTCTCGCCCCTCCGTCTGTCGGCACCCGTCTCTCTCTCGCCTCTCTGTCTGTCGGCACCCGTCTCTCTCTCGCCCCTCCGTCTGTCGGCACCCGTCTGTCTGCACCCGTCTCTCTCTCGCCCCTCCGTCTGTCGGCACCCGTCTGTCGGCACCCGTCTCTCTCTCGCCCCTCCGTCTGTCGGCACCCGTCTCTCTCTCGCCCCTCTGTCTGTCTGCACCCGTCTGTCTGCACCCGTCTCTCTCTCGCCCCTCCATCTGTCGGCACCCGTCTCTCTCTCGCCCCTCTGTCTGTCTGCACCCGTCTGTCTGCACCCGTCTCTCTCTCGCCCCTCCGTCTGTCTGCACCCGTCTCTCTCTCGCCCCTCCGTCTGTCGGCACCCGTCTCTCTCTCGCCCCTCCGTCTGTCGGCACCCGTCTCTCTCTCGCCCCTCTGTCTGTCGGCACCCGTCTGTCGGCACCCGTCTCTCTCTCGCCCCTCCGTCTGTCGGCACCCGTCTCTCTCTCGCCCCTCTGTCTGTCGGCACCCGTCTGTCTGCACCCGTCTCTCTCTCTCTCTCTCCTGTCTGTCTGCACCCGTCTCTCTCTCGCCCCTCCGTCTGTCGGCACCCGTCTCTCTCTCTCTCCTGTCTGTCTGCACCTGTCTCTCTCTCTTGTCTGCAGTCAGAGTGTGTTGTGTTGTGTTGTGTTGTGTTGTGTTGTGTTGTGTTACAGGACTGACCCTCCTCAGTAATTTGCGGGTGCAGTGTGAGTCAGAGTGTGTTGTGTTGTGTTGTGTTACAGGACTGACCCTCCTCAGTAATTTGCGGGTGCAGTGTGAGTCGGGGTTCGGCGCCGGTGTCCTCACTCATCTGATGCTGTCTGGCTCGGACCCTGAGCGGCTGGCCTGTGCTCTAGCCCTGCCCCTGGTCACCAGGTGAGCTGTCTGTCTGCCTGCCTGTCTGTCTCCCCAGTAACAGGCCTGCCTGCCTGTCTGTCTCCCCAGTAACAGGCCTGCCTGCCTGTCTGTCTCCCCAGTAACAGGCCTGCCCGCCTGTCTCCCCAGTAACAGGCCTGCCCACCTGTCTCCCCAGTAACAGGCCTGCCCGCCTCCCCAGTAACAGGCCTGCCCGCCTCCCCAGTAACAGGCCCGCCTGTCTCCCCAGTAAGAGGCCCGCCCGCCTGTCTCCCCAGTAAGAGGCCCGCCCGCCTGTCTCCCCAGTAACATGCCCGCCCGCCTGTCTCCCCAGTAACATGTCCGCCCGCCTGTCTCCCCAGTAACAGGCCTGCCCGCCTCCCCAGTAAGAGGCCCGCCCGCCTGTCTCCCCAGTAAGAGGCCCGCCCGCCTGTCTCCCCAGTAACAGGCCCGCCTGCCTGCCTGTCTCCCCAGTAACAGGCCCGCCTGCCTGCCTGTCTCCCCAGTAACAGGCCCGCCTGCCTGCCTGTCTCTCCAGTAACAGGCCTGCCTGCCCGCCTGTCTCTCCAGTAACAGGCCTGCCCGCCTGTCTCTCCAGTAACAGGCCTGCCCGCCTGTCTCTCCAGTAACAGGCCTGTCTGCCCGCCTGTCTCCCCAGTAACAGGCCCGCCTGTCTCCCCAGTAACAGGCCTGCCCGCCTGTCTCTCCAGTAACAGGCCTGCCCGCCTGTCTCTCCAGTAACAGGCCCGCCTGTCTCTCCAGTAACAGGCCTGCCCGCCTGTCTCCCCAGTAACAGGCCTGCCCGCCTGTCTCCCCAGTAACAGGCCTGCCCGCCTGTCTCCCCAGTAACAGGCCTGCCCGCCTGTCTCCCCAGTAACAGGCCGGCCCGCCTGTCTCCCCAGTAACAGGCCGGCCCGCCTGTCTCCCCAGTAACAGGCCGGCCCGTCTGTCTCCCCAGTAACAGGCCGGCCCGCCTGTCTCCCCAGTAACAGGCCGGCCCGCCTGTCTCCCCAGTAACAGGCCCGCCCGCCTGTCTCCCCAGTAACAGGCCGGCCCGCCTGTCTCCCCAGTAACAGGCCCGCCCGTCTGTCTCTCCAGTAACAGGCCCGCCCGCCTGTCTCCCCAGTAACAGGCCTGCCCGCCTGTCTGTCTCCCCAGTAACAGGCCCGCCTGTCTGTCTCCCCAGTAACAGGCCCGCCTGTCTGTCTCTCCAGTAACAGGCCCGCCTGTCTGTCTCCCCAGTAACAGGCCCGCCTGCCTGCCTGTCTCCCCAGTAACAGGCCCGCCTGCCTGCCTGTCTCCCCAGTAACAGGCCTGCCTGTCTCCCCAGTAACAGGCCCGCCCGCCTGTCTCCCCAGTAACAGGCCCGCCCGCCTGTCTCCCCAGTAACAGGCCTGCCCGCCTGTCTCCCCAGTAACAGGCCCGCCCGTCTGTCTCTCCAGTAACAGGCCCGCCTGCCCGCCTGTCTCCCCAGTAACAGGCCTGCCCGCCTGTCTCCCCAGTAACAGGCCTGCCCGCCTGTCTCCCCAGTAACAGGCCTGCCCGCCTGTCTCTCCAGTAACAGGCCTGTCTGCCCGCCTGTCTCCCCAGTAACAGGCCCGCCTGTCTCCCCAGTAACAGGCCCGCCTGTCTCTCCAGTAACAGGCCTGCCCGCCTGTCTCCCCAGTAACAGGCCTGTCTGCCTGCCTGTCTCCCCAGTAACAGGCCTGCCTGCCTGTCTGTCTCTCCAGTAACAGGCCTGCCTGTCTGTCTCTCCAGTAACAGGTCTCTGCTCCGGAAGCTGCTGCTCGATCACGCTGGTCTACGTCTGGCCCTGCAGCCGCTGTGTTGCCGCGACGACGCCCCGGACGCGGAGGACGACCCGCTGGGCTGTGGGGGCGCCCTGGGGGCCTGGCTGCCGCCCCCCCACCCCCCCTCGGCGCCGCGCCTGCGGGCGCTGTACTGCTGCGCGCTGGCGGACAGCCTCTCCGCCCTGCTGGGGCGCCCCGAGGGCGAGGGGGGCGCCCCCAGACCCCCGCGGCCCCCGCCCCCCGCCCCCTGCCCCTACCGGCGCGCCCCCCCGGACCTGCTGCTGCTGCTGGACGACGGGACGCGGGTCCCCGCCAGCCGGGACGCCCTGACCGGGGAGGGGGGCTCCCCCTACTTCCACGCGCTGCTGCTGGGGGGGTTCCGGGAGGCGCGGGCCACGGGGGGGGTCCCCATCCGCGACGTCACCCCCGAGATGCTGCTGCCCGTCCTGCACTTCCTGCACGGCTGTCGCCTGGGCGACGGGCCGGCCTGTCCGCTGCTGGGGGCCCTGGGGGCGCCGGCGGGCGGGGAGCCCCCCCTCTGGGGGCTGCCCGGGGGCGGGGAGCCCCCCCTCCTGGCGGCCATGCGGGGCGCCAGCCGGTTCCTGGTGTCGGGGCTGCAGGCGCAGCTGGAGCAGCGGTGTGTGTCTCTCCTGGGCCAGCAGGGGGCGTCCGGACCGGGTCAGAGCGGGCCGGAGTCACTGGGCAAACTGGGCAGGTCTGGACTGGGTCAGAGCGGGCCGGAGTCACTGGGCGGGTCTGGACCGGGTCGGAGCGGGCCGGAGTCACTGGGCAAACTGGGCAGGCAGGACTCGGAGTCACTGGGCGGGTCTGGACCGGGTCGGAGCGGGCCAGAGTCACTGGGCGAACATGGCGGGCAGGACTCGGAGTCACTGGGCGGGTCTGGACTGGGTCGGAGCGTGCCGGAGTCACTGGGCGAACTGGGCGGGCAGGACTCGGAGTCACTGGGCGGGTCTGGACTGGGTCGGAGCGGGCCGGAGTCACTGGGCAAACTGGGAAGGCAGGACTCGGAGTCACTGGGCGGGTCTGGACCGGGTCAGAGCGGGCCGGAGTCACTGGGCAAACTGGGCAGGCAGGACTCGGAGTCACTGGGCGGGTCTGGACCGGGTCGGAGCGGGCCGGAGTCACTGGGCAAACTGGGCAGGCAGGACTCGGAGTCACTGGGCGGGTCTGGACCGGGTCGGAGCGGGCCAGAGTCACTGGGCGAACATGGCGGGCAGAACTCGGAGTCACTGGGCGGGTCTGGACCGGGTCGGAGCGGGCCAGAGTCACTGGGCGAACATGGCGGGCAGGACTCGGAGTCACTGGGCGGGTCCGAACTGGGTTGGAGCGGGCAGGACTCGGAGTCACTGGGCGGGTCTGGACTGGGTCGGAGCGGGCCAGAGTCACTGGGCGAACATGGCGGGCAGGACTCGGAGTCACTGGGCGGGTCCGAACTGGGTTGGAGCGGGCAGGACTTGGAGTCACTGGGCGGGTCTGGACTGGGTTGGAGCGGGCAGGACTCGGAGTCACTGGGCGGGTCTGGACCGGGTCGGAGTGGGCCAGACTCAGAGCCGGACCGTGCCTCCCTCCTCGGCGCCCTGCCCTCGCTGTACCAGTTCTCCCAGCAGCACGGTTACCCCCTGCTGGGGCGCCACTGCCTCGCCCTGCTGCTGGCCGCCCGCCCCCCCCTGCCCCTCGCCCCCGCCGCCGCCTGCCTGGGGCAGATCTCCGAGCACGCCCACTGCGGCCAGCGCCTGCAGGAGGACATACTGGCCATGGTCACCCGCGCACTGACCTGACCCCGGGCAGCAGGGGAGAGGGGCAGGAGACAGGGGGAGAGGGGCGTGTCTGGGGAGGACACACAGGGGCAGATGGAGTGTCTGGGGAGGAGACGGGGGCGTGTCTGGGGAGGGAGGAGACAGGGGCAGATGGAGTGTCTGGGGAGGGGGGAGACGGGGGAGAGGGGCGTGTCTGGGGAGGACACACAGGGGCAGATTGGAGTGTCTGGGGAGGACACACAGGGGCAGATGGAGTGTCTGGGGAGGACACACCGGGGGAGAGGGGCGTGTCTGGGGGGGGGGGGGAGTTTTGTCTAAGGGGACGAGGGCGTGTGCTCTCTGGGTGCCCTCTGTGGGGCTGTAGATACTGTATATACACTGTGAATACCCAGCTGGACCCTGAGTCACTGTAATAAACGCTCAGCTGATGAACTCAAACTGCTGTGTCAGAGGTCAGTCTGTTCTCCTGCCCCCCCAGTAACCCCCCTGTCTGTCTCCAGCGGAGAGACCTGCTCCCACACTGTTCTGAAACGGGTCCAGTCTGATGACACTGCACCGCCCCAGGACCCAGGAGCCTGGGGGCTGGGCGGGCCGGCTCCTGCCCTCCTGGGCTCTGGCGGACCGGACCGGACCGGGCCGGACCTCTCTCCTGCGGTGGGGACGTCTCCGTGTCGTGGCCTGGCGCTCGGGGGTCCGCAGGGCACGGCTCTGTCTGACTCCGTGTTGCATCCAGAGTCTGCCCTCTGCTGGGAGAGTGAGAGTCTTTATCACCCCTGGGGGGGGAGGAGAGAGAGAGTCTTTATCACCCCTGGGGGGGGGGAGAGAGAGAGAGAGTCTTTATCACCCCTGGGGGGGGAGGAGAGAGAGAGTCTTTATCACCCCTGGGGGGGGGGAGAGAGAGAGAGAGTCTTTATCACCCCTGGGGGGGGAGGAGAGAGAGAGTCTTTATCACCCCTGGGGGGGGGGGGAGAGAGAGAGTCTTTATCACCCCTGGGGGGGGGAGCTGTTTTACAGCAGCAGTGCTGGTGGACAGAAGGAGAATTCAACTACATGCAGACAAGAGTGAAGGTTTACTCCCTGCTGAACACCTACTACCTATAATAAGAATTGCTTTAATATAGCGCCTGTCTGGACCCTCCACTCAGAGCGCTGTACAGGTAATGGGGATCCCCTCCACCCCCACCAGTGTGTACCCCACCTGGATGAGGCTCCAGTCCTCTCCCACACACCAGCTCTCAGTGGGGAGGAGAGCAGAGTGATGAGGACAGGTCAGAGAGGGGGGTTATTAGGAGGCCATGATGGGTAAAGACCAGGGGGAGATTTGGCCAGGACACTGGGGTGACACCCCGACTCTTCTCGAGAGACACCCTGGGATTGTTAATGACCACAGAGAATCAGGACATCGGTTTCACGTCTCATCAGAAGGACGGAGCCTTCTTACAGTCCAGTGTCCCCGTCAGTGTCCACCCCTACTCTTTTATAGCTCACCATCACTGTACTGGGGCATCAGGACCCACACAGAGCGCAGGGTGAGAGCGCCCCCTGCTGGCCCCACTCACCCCTCTCCCAGGAGTCTCCCCTCCAGGTACTGGCCAGGTTCCCCCTGCTGGGCTCCAGTGGGCTGTGAGCTGGGTGAGAGAGCGCCCCCCGCTGGGCTCCAGTGGGCTGTGACCTGGGAGAGAGAGCGCCCCCCGCTGGGCTCCAGTGGGCTGTGAGCTGGGGGACAGCGCCCCCCGCTGGGCTCCAGTGGGCTGTGAGCTGGGGGACAGCGCCCCCCGCTGGGCTCCAGTGGGCTGTGAGCTGGGTGAGAGAGCGCCCCCTGCTGGGCTCCAGTGGGCTGTGAGCTGGGTGAGAGAGCGCCCCCTGCTGGGCTCCAGTGGGCTGTGAGCTGGGTGAGAGCCCCCTGCTGGGCTCCAGTGGGCTGTGAGCTGGGTGAGAGCGCCCCCTGCTGGGCTCCAGTGGGCTGTGAGCTGGGAGAGAGAGCGCCCCGCTGGGCTCCAGTGGGCTGTGAGCTGGGTGAGAGAGTGCCCCCCGCTGGGCTCCAGTGGGCTGTGAGCTGGGGGACAGCGCCCCCCGCTGGGCTCCAGTGGGCTGTGAGCTGGGGGACAGCGCCCCCCGCTGGGCTCCAGTGGGCTGTGAGCTGGAGGAGAGAGCCCCCTGCTGGGCTCCAGTGGGCTGCCAGTTGTGAGTTGCAGAGGGTTTCGGGTTTCGGCTGCTGGCCGTTCCTACCTGATCTTCGTCAACATCCAGACCTGTTGACGTGGAAGGTCAGGTGTTGAGTGAGGACATGGCTACAGGTGTTGAGTGAGGACATGTCTACAGGTGTTGAGTGAGGACTTGAACCTGTTGGTTTTGGAGCTGGGGGGTATCTGCGCTCCGATGGGAGTAGCTGGAGGTGTGAATCGCGGATGGATTGTGCTGTACGCCAAACCCGGGACTGAGGGACAGAGGGGAGACGGGCTGGGACGTCTCTTCACCAGTCTGTCCAGTCTGTCCAGTCTGCCCCTGCCTCTCCGACTCAAACCGTCTTGCCTCAGACCAGCAGATCTGGGTCGCCGTCAGAACCGAGCCGAGGAGGGACCAGCTACGACCCGTGGACCTTGAAATCCTGAGGCCTCCTCCAGGATCCTGTCCTGCGGGCCGGGTCGGTCTCGGCGGCGCTGAGCTCTGCCCCAGCGTCTCCCCCGGTGTGGGTCGGGTGGTCTGCCAGCGCGTCTGCGCGTCTCCGGCGGTCGTCAGGGTGCAGGACAGAGGGCGAGGGAGGCGACGCGCACCCCGGGGGAGACCCGGGAGAGGAGCGGTCCTGGCGCAGAGGGACACGAGGTCGTGCCCGAGCCGGGCCGCCCGGCCGAGCGGACTGGGCACGGCGCCGCTGCAGAAGCCCCTCGAGAACGTTCCCCACACGGACCTGATCGCTCGGCTCCGCTGACCAGCCTTGTGTGATCGCGGGACTTGTACTGTACTCATTCTGTACTCATACTGTACACATACTGTACTTGTCTCTGTACTCGTACTGTACTTGTACTGTACTCGCCTGTGTACTCATTCTTTACACATACTGTACTCGTACTGTACTTGTACTGTACTCGCCTGTGTACTCATTCTGTACACAAACTGTACTCATTCTGTACTCATACTGTACACATACTGTACTTGTCTCTGTACTTGTCTCTGTACTCGTACTGTACTTGTACTGTACTCGCCTGTGTACTCATTCTGTACACAAACTGTACTCATTCTGTACTCATTCTGTACACATACTGTACTTGTCTCTGTACTTGTCTCTGTACTCGTACTGTACTTGTACTGTACTCACCTGTGTACTCATTCTGTACACAAACTGTACTCATTCTGTACTTGTCTCTGTACTTGTCTCTGTACTCGTACTGTACTTGTACTGTACTCGCCTGTGTACTCATTCTGTACTCGTTCTGTACTCGTACTGTACTTGTACTGTACTCGCCTGTGTACTCATTCTGTACACAAACTGTACTCATTCTGTACTTGTCTCTGTACTCGTACTGTACTTGTACTGTACTCGCCTGTGTACTCATTCTGTACACAAACTGTACTCATTCTGTACTCGTACTGTACTTGTACTGTACTCGCCTGTGTACTCATTCTGTACACATACTGTACTTGTCTCTGTACTCGTACTGTACTTGTACTGTACTCGCCTGTGTACTCATTCTGTACTCGTTCTGTACTCGTACTGTACTTGTACTGTAC
Organism: Atractosteus spatula; assembly: GCF_055471065.1. Lineage (NCBI taxonomy): Eukaryota > Metazoa > Chordata > Actinopteri > Semionotiformes > Lepisosteidae > Atractosteus > Atractosteus spatula. The sequence continues at coordinate 951,909 of NW_028296651.1, forward strand.
TCGCCTGTGTACTCATTCTGTACACAAACTGTACTCATTCTGTACTCGTACTGTACTTGTACTGTACTCGCCTGTGTACTCATTCTGTACTCACCTTTGTACTCATACTGTACTCAGTAACAGTGCTCCAGGCTCAGCAACAGTGCTCAGTAGCTATGCTCAGTAACAGTGCTCCAGGCTCAGTAATGGTGCTTAGTAGCTGTGCTCAGTAACAGCGCTCCAGACTCAGTGACTGTGCTCAGAGACTGTGCTCAGTAACAGCGCTCCAGACTCAGAGACTGTGCTCAGAGACTGTGCTCAGTAACAGTGCTCCAGACTCAGAGACTGTGCTCAGTAACAGCGCTCCAGGCTCAGTGACTGTGCTCAGAGACTGTGCTCAGTAACAGCGCTCCAGACTCAGAGACTGTGCTCAGAGACTGTGCTCAGTAACAGCGCTCCAGACTCAGAGACTGTGCTCAGTAACAGCGCTCCAGGCTCAGTGACTGTGCTCAGTGACTGTGCTAAGTAACAGCGCTCCAGACTCAGAGACTGTGCTCAGAGACTGTGCTCAGTAACAGCGCTCCAGACTCAGAGACTGTGCTCAGTGACTGTGCTCAGTAACAGCGCTCCAGACTCAGAGACTGTGCTCAGAGACTGTGCTCAGTAACAGCGCTCCAGACTCAGAGACTGTGCTCAGTAACAGCGCTCCAGGCTCAGTGACTGTGCTCAGAGACTGTGCTCAGTAACAGCGCTCCAGACTCAGAGACTGTGCTCAGTGACTGTGCTCAGTAACAGCGCTCCAGGCTCAGAGACTGTGCTCAGTGACTGTGCTCAGTAACAGCGCTCCAGACTCAGAGACTGTGCTCAGAGACTGTGCTCAGTAACAGCGCTCCAGGCTCAGTGACTGTGCTCAGTAACAGCGCTCCAGACTCAGAGACTGTGCTCAGAGACTGTGCTCAGTAACAGCGCTCCAGACTCAGAGACTGTGCTCAGTAACAGCGCTCCAGGCTCAGTGACTGTGCTCAGTGACTGTGCTAAGTAACAGCGCTCCAGACTCAGAGACTGTGCTCAGAGACTGTGCTCAGTAACAGCGCTCCAGGCTCAGAGACTGTGCTCAGTAACAGCGCTCCAGACTCAGAGACTGTGCTCAGTGACTGTGCTCAGTAACAGCGCTCCAGGCTCAGAGACTGTGCTAAGTAACAGCGCTCCAGACTCAGAGACTGTGCTCAGAGACTGTGCTCAGTAACAGCGCTCCAGGCTCAGAGACTGTGCTCAGTAACAGCGCTCCAGACTCAGAGACTGTGCTCAGAGACTGTGCTCAGTAACAGCGCTCCAGGCTCAGAGACTGTGCTCAGTAACAGCGCTCCAGACTCAGAGACTGTGCTCAGAGACTGTGCTCAGTAACAGCGCTCCAGGCTCAGAGACTGTGCTCAGTGACTGTGCTCAGTAACAGCGCTCCAGACTCAGAGACTGTGCTCAGAGACTGTGCTCAGTAACAGCGCTCCAGGCTCAGTGACTGTGCTCAGTAACAGCGCTCCAGACTCAGAGACTGTGCTCAGAGACTGTGCTCAGTAACAGCGCTCCAGACTCAGAGACTGTGCTCAGTAACAGCGCTCCAGACTCAGTGACTGTGCTAAGTAACAGCGCTCCAGACTCAGAGACTGTGCTCAGAGACTGTGCTCAGTAACAGCGCTCCAGGCTCAGAGACTGTGCTCAGTAACAGCGCTCCAGACTCAGAGACTGTGCTCAGTGACTGTGCTCAGTAACAGCGCTCCAGACTCAGAGACTGTGCTCAGAGACTGTGCTCAGTAACAGCGCTCCAGGCTCAGTGACTGTGCTCAGAGACTGTGCTCAGTAACAGCGCTCCAGACTCAGAGACTGTGCTCAGTGACTGTGCTCAGTAACAGCGCTCCAGGCTCAGAGACTGTGCTCAGTGACTGTGCTCAGTAACAGCGCTCCAGACTCAGAGACTGTGCTCAGTAACAGCGCTCCAGGCTCAGTGACTGTGCTCAGTAACAGCGCTCCAGACTCAGAGACTGTGCTCAGAGACTGTGCTCAGTAACAGCGCTCCAGACTCAGAGACTGTGCTCAGTAACAGCGCTCCAGGCTCAGTGACTGTGCTAAGTAACAGCGCTCCAGACTCAGAGACTGTGCTCAGAGACTGTGCTCAGTAACAGCGCTCCAGGCTCAGAGACTGTGCTCAGTAACAGCGCTCCAGACTCAGAGACTGTGCTCAGTGACTGTGCTCAGTAACAGCGCTCCAGGCTCAGTGACTGTGCTCAGAGACTGTGCTCAGTAACAGCGCTCCAGGCTCAGAGACTGTGCTCAGTGACTGTGCTCAGTAACAGCGCTCCAGACTCAGAGACTGTGCTCAGAGACTGTGCTCAGTAACAGCGCTCCAGGCTCAGTGACTGTGCTCAGTAACAGCGCTCCAGACTCAGAGACTGTGCTCAGAGACTGTGCTCAGTAACAGCGCTCCAGGCTCAGTGACTGTGCTCAGTAACAGCGCTCCAGACTCAGAGACTGTGCTCAGTGACTGTGCTCAGTAACAGCGCTCCAGACTCAGAGACTGTGCTCAGTGACTGTGCTCAGTAACAGCGCTCCAGACTCAGAGACTGTGCTCAGAGACTGTGCTCAGTAACAGCGCTCCAGACTCAGAGACTGTGCTCAGTAACAGCGCTCCAGGCTCAGTGACTGTGCTCAGAGACTGTGCTCAGTAACAGCGCTCCAGACTCAGAGACTGTGCTCAGTGACTGTGCTCAGTAACAGCGCTCCAGGCTCAGAGACTGTGCTCAGTGACTGTGCTCAGTAACAGCGCTCCAGACTCAGAGACTGTGCTCAGAGACTGTGCTCAGTAACAGCGCTCCAGGCTCAGTGACTGTGCTCAGTAACAGCGCTCCAGACTCAGAGACTGTGCTCAGTAACAGCGCTCCAGGCTCAGTGACTGTGCTCAGTGACTGTGCTAAGTAACAGCGCTCCAGACTCAGAGACTGTGCTCAGAGACTGTGCTCAGTAACAGCGCTCCAGGCTCAGAGACTGTGCTCAGTAACAGCGCTCCAGACTCAGAGACTGTGCTCAGTGACTGTGCTCAGTAACAGCGCTCCAGGCTCAGTGACTGTGCTCAGAGACTGTGCTCAGTAACAGCGCTCCAGGCTCAGAGACTGTGCTCAGTGACTGTGCTCAGTAACAGCGCTCCAGACTCAGAGACTGTGCTCAGAGACTGTGCTCAGTAACAGCGCTCCAGGCTCAGTGACTGTGCTCAGTAACAGCGCTCCAGACTCAGAGACTGTGCTCAGAGACTGTGCTCAGTAACAGCGCTCCAGGCTCAGTGACTGTGCTCAGTAACAGCGCTCCAGGCTCAGTGACTGTGCTCAGTAACAGCGCTCCAGACTCAGAGACTGTGCTCAGAGACTGTGCTCAGTAACAGCGCTCCAGACTCAGAGACTGTGCTCAGTAACAGCGCTCCAGACTCAGAGACTGTGCTCAGAGACTGTGCTCAGTAACAGCGCTCCAGACTCAGAGACTGTGCTCAGAGACTGTGCTCAGTAACAGCGCTCCAGACTCAGAGACTGTGCTCAGTAACAGCGCTCCAGACTCAGAGACTGTGCTCAGAGACTGTGCTCAGTAACAGCGCTCCAGGCTCAGTGACTGTGCTCAGTAACAGCGCTCCAGACTCAGAGACTGTGCTCAGAGACTGTGCTCAGTAACAGCGCTCCAGGCTCAGTGACTGTGCTCAGAGACTGTGCTCAGTAACAGCGCTCCAGGCTCAGTGACTGTGCTCAGTAACAGCGCTCCAGACTCAGAGACTGTGCTCAGAGACTGTGCTCAGTAACAGCGCTCCAGACTCAGAGACTGTGCTCAGTAACAGCGCTCCAGGCTCAGTGACTGTGCTCAGAGACTGTGCTCAGTAACAGCGCTCCAGACTCAGAGACTGTGCTCAGAGACTGTGCTCAGTAACAGCGCTCCAGACTCAGAGACTGTGCTCAGTAACAGCGCTCCAGGCTCAGTGACTGTGCTCAGTGACTGTGCTAAGTAACAGCGCTCCAGACTCAGAGACTGTGCTCAGAGACTGTGCTCAGTAACAGCGCTCCAGGCTCAGAGACTGTGCTCAGTAACAGCGCTCCAGACTCAGAGACTGTGCTCAGTGACTGTGCTCAGTAACAGCGCTCCAGACTCAGAGACTGTGCTCAGAGACTGTGCTCAGTAACAGCGCTCCAGACTCAGAGACTGTGCTCAGTAACAGCGCTCCAGGCTCAGTGACTGTGCTCAGAGACTGTGCTCAGTAACAGCGCTCCAGACTCAGAGACTGTGCTCAGTGACTGTGCTCAGTAACAGCGCTCCAGGCTCAGAGACTGTGCTCAGTGACTGTGCTCAGTAACAGTGCTCCAGACTCAGAGACTGTGCTCAGAGACTGTGCTCAGTAACAGCGCTCCAGGCTCAGTGACTGTGCTCAGTAACAGCGCTCCAGACTCAGAGACTGTGCTCAGAGACTGTGCTCAGTAACAGCGCTCCAGACTCAGAGACTGTGCTCAGTAACAGCGCTCCAGGCTCAGTGACTGTGCTCAGTGACTGTGCTAAGTAACAGCGCTCCAGACTCAGAGACTGTGCTCAGAGACTGTGCTCAGTAACAGCGCTCCAGGCTCAGAGACTGTGCTCAGTAACAGCGCTCCAGACTCAGAGACTGTGCTCAGTGACTGTGCTCAGTAACAGCGCTCCAGGCTCAGAGACTGTGCTAAGTAACAGCGCTCCAGACTCAGAGACTGTGCTCAGAGACTGTGCTCAGTAACAGCGCTCCAGGCTCAGAGACTGTGCTCAGTAACAGCGCTCCAGACTCAGAGACTGTGCTCAGAGACTGTGCTCAGTAACAGCGCTCCAGGCTCAGAGACTGTGCTCAGTAACAGCGCTCCAGACTCAGAGACTGTGCTCAGTGACTGTGCTCAGTAACAGCGCTCCAGACTCAGAGACTGTGCTCAGAGACTGTGCTCAGTAACAGCGCTCCAGGCTCAGAGACTGTGCTCAGTGACTGTGCTCAGTAACAGCGCTCCAGACTCAGAGACTGTGCTCAGAGACTGTGCTCAGTAACAGCGCTCCAGGCTCAGTGACTGTGCTCAGTAACAGCGCTCCAGACTCAGAGACTGTGCTCAGAGATTGTGCTCAGTAACAGCGCTCCAGACTCAGAGACTGTGCTCAGTAACAGCGCTCCAGGCTCAGTGACTGTGCTCAGTGACTGTGCTAAGTAACAGCGCTCCAGACTCAGAGACTGTGCTCAGAGACTGTGCTCAGTAACAGCGCTCCAGGCTCAGAGACTGTGCTCAGTAACAGCGCTCCAGACTCAGAGACTGTGCTCAGTGACTGTGCTCAGTAACAGCGCTCCAGACTCAGAGACTGTGCTCAGAGACTGTGCTCAGTAACAGCGCTCCAGACTCAGAGACTGTGCTCAGTAACAGCGCTCCAGGCTCAGTGACTGTGCTCAGAGACTGTGCTCAGTAACAGCGCTCCAGACTCAGAGACTGTGCTCAGTGACTGTGCTCAGTAACAGCGCTCCAGGCTCAGAGACTGTGCTCAGTGACTGTGCTCAGTAACAGCGCTCCAGACTCAGAGACTGTGCTCAGAGACTGTGCTCAGTAACAGCGCTCCAGGCTCAGTGACTGTGCTCAGTAACAGCGCTCCAGACTCAGAGACTGTGCTCAGTAACAGCGCTCCAGGCTCAGTGACTGTGCTCAGTGACTGTGCTAAGTAACAGCGCTCCAGACTCAGAGACTGTGCTCAGAGACTGTGCTCAGTAACAGCGCTCCAGGCTCAGAGACTGTGCTCAGTAACAGCGCTCCAGACTCAGAGACTGTGCTCTGTGACTGTGCTCAGTAACAGCGCTCCAGGCTCAGTGACTGTGCTCAGAGACTGTGCTCAGTAACAGCGCTCCAGGCTCAGAGACTGTGCTCAGTGACTGTGCTCAGTAACAGCGCTCCAGACTCAGAGACTGTGCTCAGTGACTGTGCTCAGTAACAGCGCTCCAGACTCAGAGACTGTGCTCAGAGACTGTGCTCAGTAACAGCGCTCCAGGCTCAGTGACTGTGCTCAGTAACAGCGCTCCAGGCTCAGTGACTGTGCTCAGTAACAGCGCTCCAGACTCAGAGACTGTGCTCAGAGACTGTGCTCAGTAACAGCGCTCCAGGCTCAGTGACTGTGCTCAGTAACAGCGCTCCAGGCTCAGTGACTGTGCTCAGTGACTGTGCTAAGTAACAGCGCTCCAGACTCAGAGACTGTGCTCAGTAACAGCGCTCCAGACTCAGAGACTGTGCTCAGAGACTGTGCTCAGTAACAGCGCTCCAGACTCAGAGACTGTGCTCAGTGACTGTGCTCAGTAACAGCGCTCCAGACTCAGAGACTGTGCTCAGTGACTGTGCTAAGTAACAGCGCTCCAGGCTCAGTGACTGTGCTCAGTAACAGCGCTCCAGACTCAGAGACTGTGCTCAGTGACTGTGCTAAGTAACAGCGCTCCAGACTCAGAGACTGTGCTCAGTAACAGCGCTCCAGACTCAGAGACTGTGCTCAGTGACTGTGCTCAGTAACAGCGCTCCAGACTCAGAGACTGTGCTCAGAGACTGTGCTCAGTAACAGCGCTCCAGGCTCAGAGACTGTGCTCAGAGACTGTGCTCAGTAACAGCGCTCCAGACTCAGAGACTGTGCTCAGTGACTGTGCTCAGTAACAGCGCTCCAGACTCAGAGACTGTGCTCAGTAACAGCGCTCCAGGCTCAGTGACTGTGCTCAGAGACTGTGCTCAGTAACAGCGCTCCAGGCTCAGGCTCTCCTGCGCTCGCGGCTCTGCTCCTAATATGGTGCTGGAATGTCCGCGGTGACGTCACGGCCTGGGAACGGGCGTGCGCGTGTGAGCGAGGGGGTCTCTCTCTCCAGACACGCGCACTGCGCGGCGGGACAGCGGCCGGGAATCCGCCCTTTTCCCAGTCCCTTCCCGAGCCTCTTCCCGAGCCTCGAGCCTCTTCCCGGCTGCGCTCCCGCTGGCGACACCGACCTCCGATCCCGGCTCGACCGCGGGACCGTCCGGCTGCCAGGACAGGATCGACTTCGGCAACTTCCCAGTTCCCAGAAACCGGCGCCGAGAGACGATGGACGATCTGGGTGAGTTCGGCTGCTGCTGTAGCGCTGCGTGGATTTTTAACACACTCAGAGCAGTGGGTGCCCACTGGAGACACTCTCACAGAGAGACACAGAGCAGTGTGTGCCCACTGGAGACACTCTCACAGAGACACACAGAGCAGTGTGTGCCCACAGGAGACACTCTCACAGAGAGACACAGAGCAGTGTGTGCCCACTGGAGACACTCTCACAGAGAGACACAGAGCAGTGTGTGCCCACTGGAGACACTCTCACAGAGACACTCAGAGCAGTGGGTGCCCACTGGAGACACTCTCACAGAGAGACACAGAGCAGTGTGTGCCCACTGGAGACACTCTCACAGAGCGACACAGAGCAGTGTGTGCCCACTGGAGACACTCTCACAGAGACACACACTCTCACAGAGACACACAGAGCAGTGTGTGCCCACAGGAGACACTCTCACAGAGAGACACAGAGCAGTGTTTGCCCACAGGAGACACTCTCACAGAGAGACACAGAGCAGTGTGTGCCCACAGGAGACACTCTCACAGAGACACACAGAGCAGTGTGTGCCCACTGGAGACACTCTCACAGAGAGACACAGAGCAGTGTGTGCCCACTGGAGACACTCTCACAGAGAGACACAGAGCAGTGTGTGCCCACTGGAGACACTCTCACAGAGACACACAGAGCAGTGTGTGCCCACAGGAGACACTCTCACAGAGAGACACAGAGCAGTGTGTGCCCACTGGAGACACTCTCACAGAGAGACACAGAGCAGTGTGTGCCCACTGGAGACACTCTCACAGAGACACACTCTCACAGAGAGACACAGAGCAGTGTGTGCCCACTGGAGACACTCTCACAGAGAGACACAGAGCAGTGTGTGCCCACTGGAGACACTCTCACAGAGACACACAGAGCAGTGTGTGCCCACAGGAGACACTCTCACAGAGAGACACAGAGCAGTGTGTGCCCACTGGAGACACTCTCACAGAGAGACACAGAGCAGTGTGTGCCCACTGGAGACACTCTCACAGAGACACACTCTCACAGAGAGACACAGAGCAGTGTGTGCCCACTGGAGACACTCTCACAGAGAGACACAGAGCAGTGTGTGCCCACTGGAGACACTCTCACAGAGACACACACTCTCACAGAGACACACAGAGCAGTGTGTGCCCACAGGAGACACTCTCACAGAGAGACACAGAGCAGTGTGTGCCCACAGGAGACACTCTCACAGAGAGACACAGAGCAGTGTGTGCCCACAGGAGACACTCTCACAGAGGCACACAGAGCAGTGTGTGCCCACTGGAGACACTCTCACAGAGAGACACAGAGCAGTGTGTGCCCACAGGAGACACTCTCACAGAGAGACACAGAGCAGTGTGTGCCCACTGGAGACACTCTCACAGAGACACACTCTCACAGAGGCACACAGAGCAGTGTGTGCCCACAGGAGACACTCTCACAGAGAGACACAGAGCAGTGTGTGCCCACTGGAGACACTCTCACAGAGGCACACAGAGCGGTGTGTGCCCACTGTAGACACTCTCACAGAGACACACTCTCACAGAGGCACACAGAGCAGTGTGTGCCCACTGGAGACACTCTCACAGAGAGACACACTCTCACAGAGAGACACAGAGCAGTGTGTAGCCACTGGAGACACTCTCACAGAGACACACAGAGCAGTGTGTACCCACTGGAGACACTCTCACAGAGACACACAGAGCAGTGTGTGCCCACTGGAGACACTCTCACAGAGGCACACAGAGCGGTGTGTGCCCACAGGAGACACTCTCACAGAGGCACACAGAGCAGTGTGTGCCCACAGGAGACACTCTCACAGAGGCACACAGAGCAGTGTGTGCCCACTGGAAGACCACTGGAGACACTTCACAGAGGCACACAGAGCAGTGTGTGCCCACTGGGAGACACTCCTGTAGACACTCTCACAGTGACACCCTCTCACCAGAGGGACACACCAGAAGGGGGCAGTGTGTGCCCACAGGAGACACTCTCACAGAGAGACACAGGAGAGACACAGAGCAGTGTGTGCCCACAGGAGACACTCTCACAGAGAGACACAGAGCAGTGTGTGCCCACAGGAGACACTCTCACAGAGGCACACAGAGCAGTGTGTGCCCACTGGAGACACTCTCACAGAGGCACACAGAGCAGTGTGTGCCCACTGGAGACACTCTCACAGAGAGACACAGAGCAGTGTGTGCCCACTGGAGACACTCTCACAGAGACACACTCTCACAGAGACACACAGAGCAGTGTGTGCCCACAGGAGACACTCTCACAGAGAGACACAGAGCAGTGTGTGCCCACAGGAGACACTCTCACAGAGGCAAACAGAGCAGTGTGTGCCCACTGGAGACACTCTCACAGAGACACACAGAGCAGTGTGTGCCCACTGGAGACACTCTCACAGAGGCACACAGAGCAGTGTGTGCCCACTGGAGACACTCTCACAGAGAGACACACTCTCACAGAGAGACACAGAGCAGTGTGTGCCCACTGGAGACACTCTCACAGAGACACTCTCACAGAGAGACACAGAGCAGTGTGTACCCACTGGAGACACTCTCACAGAGACACTCAGAGCAGTGTGTGCCCACTGGAGACACTCTCACAGAGAGACACAGAGCAGTGTGTACCCACTAGAGACACTCTCACAGAGAGACACAGAGCAGTGTGTACCCACTGGAGACACTCTCACAGAGACACTCAGAGCAGTGTGTGCCCACTGGAGACACTCTCACAGAGAGACACAGAGCAGTGTGTGCCCACTGGAGACACTCTCACAGAGACACACTCTCACAGAGGCACACAGAGCAGTGTGTACCCACTGGAGACACTCGCACAGAGACACACAGAGCAGTGTGTACCCACTGGAGACACTCTCACAGAGACACACAGAGCAGTGTGTGCCCACAGGAGACACTCTCACAGAGACACTCAGAGCAGTGTGTGCCCACTGGAGACACTCTCACAGACACACACTCTCACAGAGACACACAGAGCAGTGTATGCCCACTGGAGACACTCTCACAGAGAGACACAGAGCAGTGTGTGCCCACTGGAGACACTCTCACAGAGACACTCTCACAGAGAGACACAGAACAGTGTGTGCCCACTGGAGACACTCTCACAGAGACACTCTCACAGAGAGACACAGAGCAGTGTGTACCCACTGGAGACACTCTCACAGAGAGACACAGAGCAGTGTGTGCCCACTGGAGACAGTCTCACAGAGACACTCTCACAGAGGTGTGTGCCCACTGGAGTTTCTTACACTCACAGGGGCAGGGAGAGTCACCCCAGTTTCCCAGTCTTCACCCTGTGTTGCTCTAGAGCCCCAAGAGAAGACAGATGAACTCAGACGTTTCCAGTTTTATTCACACTGTCCAACAGCCAGGTGAGAGAGGAAAACCGCTTCTGAAAAAGTCAAATCAAAGGAAACAGTAGGTCATCCGAGAGTCGATATCCGCTGGGAGCAGCTCCCGCCGACTGTCGGGATACCGGATCCCGGATATGTACCGGCTCTGCGGGGCTTGGGGCGGGCCGCGGGCCCGGGAGGGCGTGAGGTCAGGCTCTGACTGGGCACTTCCTGGGTCACCGGCCCGGAGACACAGAACCGTCTCCCCCTTCTCAACCCGGAGACACAGAACCGTCTCCCCCTGTTCAACCCGGAGAGACACAGAACCATCTCCCCCTGTTCAACCCGGAGAGACACAGAACCGTCTCCCCCTTCTCAACCCGGAGACACAGAACCGTCTCCCCCTGTTCAACCCGGAGAGACACAGAACCGTCTCCCCCTGTTCAACCCGGAGAGACAGAACCGTCTCCCCCTGTTCAACCCGTAGACACAGAACCATCTCCCCCTTCTCAACCCGGAGACACAGAACCGTCTCCCCCTGTTCAACCCGGAGACACAGAACCGTCTCCCCCTTCTCAACCCGGAGACACAGAACCGTCTCCCCCTGTTCAACCCGGAGAGACACAGAACCGTCTCCCCCTGTTCAACCCGGAGAGACAGAACCGTCTCCCCCTGTTCAACCCGTAGACACAGAACCATCTCCCCCTTCTCAACCCGGAGACACAGAACCGTCTCCCCCTGTTCAACCCGGAGACACAGAACCATCTCCCCCTTCTCAACCCGGAGAGACAGAACCGTCTCCCCCTGTTCAACCTGGAGAGACAGAACCGTCTCCCCCTGTTCAACCCGAAAACACAGAACCATCTCCCCCTGTTCAATCCGGAGAGACAGAACCGTCTCCCCCTGTTCAACCCGGAGACACAGAACCATCTTCCCCTTCTCAACCCGGAGAGACAGAACCGTCTCCCCCTCTTCAACCTGAAGAAACAGAACCGACACAAAGAGCCCCGATGTGGCCGTTTCCTTGTCATCCTGACACAAAGAGCCCCGATGTGGCTGTTTCCTTGTCACCCTGACACAAAGAGACCCGATGTGGCTGTTTCCTTGCCACCCTGACACAAAGAGCCCCGATGTGGCTGTTTCCTTGTCACCCTGACACAAAGAGACCCAATGTGGCTGTTTCCTTGTCACCCTGACACAAAGAGACCCGATGTGGCTGTTTCCTTGTCACCCTGACACAAAGAGACCCGATGTGGCTGTTTCCTTGTCACCCTGACACAAAGAGCCCCGATGTGGCTGTTTCCTTGTCACCCTGACACAAAGAGACCCGATGTGGCTGTTTCCTTGTCATCCTGACACAAAGAGCCCCGATGTGGCTGTTTCCTTGTCACCCTGACACAAAGAGACCCGATGTGGCTGTTTCCTTGCCACCCTGACACAAAGAGACCCAATGTGGCTGTTTCCTTGTCACCCTGACACAAAGAGACCCGATGTGGCTGTTTCCTTGTCACCCTGACACAAAGAGACCCGATGTGGCTGTTTCCTTGCCACCCTGACACAAAGAGCCCCGATGTGGCTGTTTCCTTGTCACCCTGACACAAAGAGACCCGATGTGGCTGTTTCCTTGCCACCCTGACACAAAGAGACCCAATGTGGCTGTTTCCTTGCCACCCTGCGCTCCAGGCCAGATCAGCGGCCCGCCTGTGATGGTGATGTCACGTGCACACAGTGGCCAGCCTGCAGCTCGCTCAGCGTCTCAGCAGCCGCTCGGCTCGGTCAGTCGTGCTGTCCGGAGGGTCTGGGTGACGCCACAGGCCTCCCACTTCGTAGTGCTGGTCTCGACTGTGCTCCAGGGGACACACCAGGCCTCTGAAACCTCTTCACACCCGTCTCCCCACTCGGGCCTTTCCACACCTGTATCCTGTATAGGACCCTCTGCAAACAGCGTCTCTAATTCTGAACTGATCCGAATCGCCACAGCCGATGGGTTTGTTGTGTGATCTGGAAGGGGGCGGGTGAGACCTGAGCAAGGGTTCACTCACCCAGCTCGGGTATTTGGCTGTTGGAGTATTAATTCGTTTTCCGAGTGTTTCAGAATGATGTCGGGTTACTGTGTGTGAGTAACACTGGAACCAGCCTGATCTCATTTGTCTTTATTTTCAGAGTGTCAGGCAACACAAGGTACACGTTTTGAAAGGGGAGGGGGAGGGGGGGTGACTTTCTGTACCCACTGTAGCTCTGTCCCGGACACCCCACTCAGAGCTCTTCACAGTCCTGGGGATCCCCTCCACCCCCAGCAGTGTGTACCCCACCTGGATGATGCTCCAGTCCGCTCTCACACAGCAGCTCTCAGAGCGATGGGAACAGGTCAGAGGTCATTAGGGGTTATTAGGAGGACTGGTAAAGACCAGGGGGACACCGGGGTGACACCCCGACTCTTTTATAGAGACACCCCGGGATTGTTAATGAGCACAGAGAGTCAGGACGTCTCATCTGAAGGACGGAGCCTTCTTACAGTCCAGTATCCCCGTCAGTGTACTGGGGCATCAGGACCAGATATATGGAGAGAAATGTTTAAAAGGTTTTAAAAAGAGCATCTTGAATACTATAGTTTGCATTTTTAAGAGATACAGTGATAATGTTTAAGATAATTGGATAATTAATGATTGAATAAGGGCACACTGGGGTGTGATCTTTACAGCTCTGTGAGTGTCAGTACAGGCTCATGTGTGTGTGTCAGTGTTGTGTGTGTGTGTTTCAGTACAAGCTCATCTGTGTATGTCAGTGTTGTGTGTGTGTGTTTCAGTACAAGCTCATCTGTGTGTGTCAGTGTGTATGTGAGTGTGTCAGTACATGAGTGTGTGAGTGTCAGTGTTGTGTGTTTCAGTACAAGCTCATCAGTCTGTTTGTCAGTGTATGAGTGTATTTGAATGTGTGAGTGTGTGTGTGTGTCGGTGTGTGTCAGTGTGACGGTGTGTCTCCTGTGTGACAGTGTGTGACAGTGTGTGTCAGTGTGCTGTTATCTGTGTGTTGATGTCTGAGTCATGGTTTTTCTATATATGGTCAAGATCTCCTTTCTGAAAGTGTGTCCTTATATGAGCAGCAATGTGTGGTTGTGTGATAACCCTGCTCTCTTCCTGCCTGCGGACATGCTGCACACAGACTCGTGCAGAGAGGAGAGACACATGAACTCTGACCAGCACAGCAGCACAGCACACCAGTCCTGTTGGACCAGGGGGACAGCTGGTCCACTGGCTCAGGACCAGTCCTGTTGGACCAGGAGGACAGCTGGTCCAGTGGCTCAGGTCCGGTCCTGTTGGACCAGGGGGACAGCTGGTCCACTGGCTCAGGACCAGTCCTGTTGGACCAGGAGGACAGCTGGTCCAGTGACTCAGGTCCGGTCCTGTTGAACCAGGAGGACAGCTGGTCCAGTGGCTCAAGACCGGTCCTGTTGGACCAGGAGGACAGCTGGTCCAGTGGCTCAAGACCAGTCCTGTTGGACCAGGAGGACAGCTGGTCCGGTGGCTCAGGTCCAGTCCTGTTGGACCAGGAGGACAGCTGGTCCGGTGACTCAGGTCCGGTCCTGTTGGACCGGGAGGACAGCTGGTCCAGTGGCTCAGGTCCGGTCCTGTTGGACCAGGAGGACAGCTGGTCCAGTGCCTCAGGTCCAGTCCTGTTACACCAGGAGGACAGCTGGTCCAGTGGCTCAGGTCCAGTCCTGCAGGGCTGGTGAGAGTGTGTGAGTATAAGTGAGTGTGTGTATGAGAGTGTGAGAGTGTGTGTGTGACAGTGAGTGTGATTGTGTATGAGTGAGTGTGTGTGTGACAGTGTGACAGTGTGAGTGTGTGTGTGACAGTGTGTGAGAGTGTGTGTATGAGAGTGTGAGAGTGTGTGTGTGACAGTGAGTGAGTGTGACAGTGTGTGTGTGTGAGTATGAGTGAGTGTGAGTGTGTGTGTGTGAGAGTGTATGAGAGTGTGTGTATGAGAGTGTGAGAGTGTATGAGTGTGTGAGTATGAGTGAGTGTGTGTGTGTGACAGTGTGAGAATGTATGAGTGTGTGTGTGAGAGAGTGTGTGTGTGTGAGAGAGTGTATGAGAGTGTGTGTGTGTGACAGTGTGAGAATGTATGAGTGTGTGTGTGTGAGAGAGTGTGTGTGTGTGTGAGAGAGTGTATGAGAGTGTGTGAGAGAGTGTGTGTGTGAGAGAGTGTATGAGAGTGTGTGTGTGTGTGTGTGAGAGAGAGTGTGTGTGTGTGTGTGTGTGTGAGAGAGTGTGCGAGTGGCCGCTGTCTCATGGTCAGTATAATCAGCACTTTGTCCAGCTGTGGATCAGTCCCTCAGACCTCCCCTGTCCTGCTGCTGGCCATCTTGTCCAGATCGTGGGTCAGTGAGTCTGCTCTGGGAGTGGTCAGTGTGTCTGCAGTGGGAGTGGTCAGTGAGTCTGCTCTGGGAGTGGTCAGTGTGTCTGCAGTGGGAGTGGTCAGTGAGTCTGCTCTGGGAGTGGTCAGTGTGTCTGCAGTGGGAGTGGTCAGTGAGTCTGCTCTGGGAGTGGTCAGTGTGTCTGCAGTGGGAGTGGTCAGTGAGTCTGCTCTGGGAGTGGTCAGTGAGTCTGCTCTGGGAGTGGTCAGTGTGTCTGCAGTGGGAGTGGTCAGTGAGTCTGCTCTGGGAGTGGTCAGTGAGTCTGCTCTGGGAGTGGTCAGTGTGTCTGCAGTGGGAGTGGTCAGTGAGTCTGCTCTGGGAGTGGTCAGTGAGTCTGCTCTGGGAGTGGTCAGTGTGTCTGCAGTGGGAGTGGTCAGTGAGTCTGCTCTGGGAGTGGTCAGTGTGTCTGCAGTGGGAGTGGTCAGTGAGTCTGCTCTGGGAGTGGTCAGTGTGTCTGCAGTGGGAGTGGTCAGTGAGTCTGCTCTGGGAGTGGTCAGTGTGTCTGCAGTGGGAGTGGTCAGTGAGTCTGCTCTGGGAGTGGTCAGTGTGTCTGCAGTGGGAGTGGTCAGTGAGTCTGCTCTGGGAGTGTTCAGTGAGTATGCTCTGGGAGTGTTCAGTGTGTCTGCAGTGGGAGTGGTCAGTGAGTCTGCTCTGGGAGTGGTCAGTGAGTCTGCTCTGGGAGTGG